>NW_022595260.1:1619282-1783136 GCF_009176505.1 Sitodiplosis mosellana | reverse complement strand
ATCTCAGCTTACTGAGTTTCTATGCTCAGCATATATCCTCAGCTATCTGTCATTGACTGTAGACGATGCAAAGACGATGCTGCATTTTTCTGCAGCTATCTGTCATTGACTGTAGACGATGCAAAGACGATGCTGCATTTTTGTTCACTTCCATCGAAACGAGGCGGAATGGATGTGAGTGAAGATTGAAAAAAAGGGTTGTAAATTGGGATGTGTCGGGCAAACATAATAAAATAGACAAAATCTATGGGAAGAAAATTTGATTCAAATGTAATACAGACGTGTTTGAATGCATGTATATATGCATATTGCATGCTTAATAATGTTACGCAACAAACACCAAACAGAGGATGCAGGGCAAATGAACCAACGAATGAGCGAGAGAAAAATGGTTATTGTGTTCGGCAGAGGATCAAAATCGATCAATGCCGCGTTCATGGTAAATATTTTAATGTCATCGAAATGCATACAAAAGAAAGGGCTCCGGTTCAGGCACACACACAAACCCATTTTAGCATCTCGCTTTATCTAGATCAAGAAATAGGTCGTTTTTTTAATGAATAGAAATCTTCGTACGTTGTTATTTTGTATGCTCAAACCAACACACATCGATACATTTACAGAGCGGCTTTTATGCAGAGCATATGCATGGCAAATGAATCAAATCAATGCAACGAGCAACAACAATAACAAATATTTTCTAAAATTTTTAGGGAATGTGCGAATGCGTGCAACAGAGATCGAATTTCGGCGCAAACAAATATGCCAAATTAATGTAACGTACAATTTTTGGCCTGGTGAAATGCAAAATGTTAGTTGCACAACGTCAATCTTTAAAACGGTTTCCCATTGTCAAAAATAATAAGCTAGAACGAATCTTTCGATGTTAATGCATATGTCAATTGATAATTTACTGCTACCGAATTTTCAGAGCAGATATAAAATGGCCTTTTGCATTAGCCGCCTCAAAATTATAAGTCCGTATACATTTTGAATTCTGGTACCGGCCATCTTCCATCTTCTTTGGATAAAAACACATCCGTTTTGATAAAATAGACATAATTTATCGGCTTAGCAAGAAGCAATAATAAAACGCTATAAATTCACTGCTTGTGTCATTATACCGAGATTCAAAGTAGGCCAGAATGGTCGACTGCTAGTTTTAATTAGGTTTCACTCTGTTGTATCTTGCATGTGCACGAGCCCTGAGCAAAGTGGGAATTTAATAAATCACTTCTCTCATGTAAATGGGCATTGTCCTTTGTCCTTTTTTCCACTTCCAATCTCATTAAATTTACGATCCAAATATAATTTCTATCATGGAGTTTATTCATCCTACTTCTTTTTTTCCTTATCGGAGGGTGGAATGTCTGTGAATCGGATGGGATTTATTAAGTGCGATGACAGAATGGCGTTCACATATATAATGTACTGGCTCATTGGTTGAGCTCCGTTGCTGTTAGTTCTGCTGCTTAATACTGTTTTACATACATCGCTCACTCTCTTTCTCTTGCTCGCTCTGGGTTTGTTTGATTTAATGTGCGATATGTGAAGGCTTATGCACCGTCATCGTTGTCGTCCTCGTCGTCTAGGTAAAATATTCATGGAAAATCGCAAGTTGTGCATCGCCTCTTTCAAATTCGCATTCAATGTATGCTCATTATTTGCTTGTGCTCGCTGCATTTTCGGCAATGGTCGTATGTAGCTTGATCGATAAATGATGTGCAAAACTTATCCGCGTGCCGTTCATTATGTAATATATGTGTGGCTGTGGCATCTAAAACTATGTTTGTTCTTCCGTTCACCAAGCAAACTAACATGGAATGGTCGTGCGCGCGTGCGAGCGAGTAAGCGATGAGTATGTGTGTTGAACATGTAAAATATTGTGTATTTGCGCTGCATTTGTTCCATGTGCATGTGGAAATTAATGAGCTTTTATTGGATAATAAATATGGCAGCGCATGCAGTTCCAATTAAGCGGCGCTGCCTCGGTTCCCATGCACTCTTGAAGAATGGACGAATTGAGAACGAGGCGTTCGTTTTGCGTTTTGCATATTTTCATCCATCGATTTTCCATTAGTTCGAAAAATAGAAAGACGCAACATTATTGTTGCATGTGCATCACTGCGAGATACGAATATGATAGAGAGAATAAATTAACGACAAAACGACCACGGCACAACCCTCACATTCGCGCATCCAAACTAGATTTATGTATGCTGTTGATTGTGTTGTGCTGTGCTGTACCGAGCATAAACCACATGCACACCAAAATATTCTCGACGTAATGAAATCATGTTTTAATGGCGTGGTCTTCACTCTTTCGCATGCTCGTATGCATTTCAAAACTATATCCTAGTGCATGGCTTATGTATTTTGCCGAAGCACTTTGTTTGCTGAACATTCAGGTTCGGGAAGTAGTTTTAGCGACTTTCATTAAACTAATACATCAAAAATTAATTTCCAACTCAAAACTCGATACACAATTTTATTTGGTAGAATTGCTAATTAATTTTCAATGTTTTGAGGGTATGTGGCTGTGCAGCAAACCGTTTTGCAAGCCGTGTAAATATTCAATTTTGCATTATTTATACCTAAACGCGGCTAATAAAACGAATTTCCACCATTTTCATGGCGGAACTTTTTTTTCTACATACTTCGCAAGTCGCATTCATGCTTTATTCAGTGGCTTTTCATGACGATGAGACTCCTTTATGCATTTTAGTAAATAACATTTGGAGTCGAAGAGCTTCATTGGAATGCCATTCATCAGCCAATATATTATGAAATGAAGGTCTTTGTTGCTTTGCGCACACACAAAAACCAGCCAATAGATACAGAAAAAAAAGTGTTCGCATGTTCTCATCATATAGAGCGCGATGTATCACTTGAAAAATGTCATGGAAATGTGAAGTGTGTGTCAGAGTTTAGTGTCATTCACATATGAGTCAGTGAATTTGAATGCGTATTAGTTGCGTTATATCTTCGTTTCATCTTCATCTAGAGACGGGCGTAGACACACACACACAAAACATGATGTTTTCCGTTGATAGGACACACAATACGTACAAAATCTATCCTTTACGCTGTTTTAAACGTTTTCTCCATTGGGTTTTTGTTTGCATTGTTTGATGTTGGAGCTGCTTCTGTCAGTTGCGGCTTCGTTGGCTACATTTTTTTGCGTGCACTCTTCTCTCACACGCTCAGTATGTTTCTCTTCAACTCTATTCTATGATCGCGTACGGGGTCTGGCTTCTTTTCTTCTTCGCATTTCGCCATTATTCAGCATTTGAATTCGAGAAGAGATTTCCATATTTTCATTTATTTTCAAAACATTTTCGTGCACGCGGCTGTGTCGTTGTTTTGATTTCCCATTGAATGTTCATCGTTTATGTCATTTTGCCCAGCACATTCGGGCCACACGAGATAAGGGGCCATACATGGGGCTTCATGTATTTAAGTCGTAAGCACAAGCCCATATTCAGCATTTATTACAAAATTACCATGTTTATGTTGTTTGTTATGGTGCTTGCTGCTCTTCGGGCCGTTGATAAAATGCTTCTTCGATATTATGTGCATACGCGAATATCTTCATTTGACTGCTTGAAAAACATTTGCGTTCGGTTTTTAGAGAGATAAGAGTCTTTTATGTTCGAAAATGGTTGGGTACTTATCGTATGTGAATGCTAAAATAGCTCTAGCAACGACTACAACTAAGACTACCACTACACACAATTGCCATCGCTAGTGATTTCGAAATAGCTGCAATAACAGCACACCACAAAGGCATCATCTCAAGCAGCGACATCCAAACGCTACTCAACGTCAACGGCGAAAGAGAGAGAGAGAGAGAGAGAGAGAGAGAGAGCGAACAAGAAAATACAAAACGAAAACGTAGGAATAACCACCGAAAAAAAAATAAATGTAACTTCAACAAAAGCTCTCGGCACAACCAACGTATGTAGACTTTCGCGAGCACACAATGAATCCCACCCATTTGGATGAATGCGATCGCATGTGTGCTTATTCTGTAGCCATTCGTCGGCGTTTTCGACATACGTGCACTGTACAATATCGACGAAAGTTTTCCATGTTTCACTTGTTCTTGTGTGCTAGTTGCCAGCTTTCAACCACACTCACGACGAACATGGTTTTCTCCATTCGAACACACTTAATAAAGCGAACGAACGAATGAATGGATGAGTGAAAGCAAAAAAGAAAGAAAAACAGTCGGGCGCAGCTCAAACCACATTTTACATCATTACCGGTCGTGTGTGTGTGCATGTTTCGTATGCAAATTCACGTTCTTCATCCCTATTAAACGTAAAATATGAGCAAATTTGCAACATAAAACGTACTCCAAATGTTTGACCAAGAAATATCTGCAATAAATTTACGACTCACGAAATATGCTCAAGCGTATCCGGCTCTCTTCACTTTGGTTTTTGTCATTTGAATCACTTCGCTCTTTTTTGCGACATCAAAACATAGATTTAATTATAAGAATCCTTCAGTCAGCAGAAATCATATTACCTTTGTAATTCCACTTTATCTACTTACCCGAGATTCACTTCACCTCCGATGGAGAGAAAATTCGGATGTGTTTTCTGACGAGATTTTCGCCAAAATCGGTTGATTTTCAGACAGAACATTTTCCAACTGAAACAAAAATCTTTCATTCATTACGGTGGAGTGATTCGCATTTTTCCTCATTTCGCCATTGTCAACGAACTTCTTCGAAAAGTTTTGGGATCAAAGCATTCGACTTTTGATGACGCGTCCAAATGTTCGAAAATCTTGGCAAATCCTCACATTTTATTTCATCGACTGAAGCAGAAGAATGGCCAAAAATACGCAAAGTGCACAAATCCATAAAAAAAAACTTCAAATGATTCTCCATTTCAATGACTACGTGCTATTCGCCGCTCACCGTTATTCACGGTTAAAGCCATAAAATCGGAAAAAAGTAAGAAAAGAAGAAAGAAAATAAATGAATTCTTTTCAAGCAGCGACCACACCGTTGCAGAATCCTAACGAACTCTGTAGCCAGCAAGTAAATAAGTGGATCTGCGTAAATGTGCAGAGGCCATTGGTTTATAGACACGATGTCCTGTCCTGCGATAGCATTAAGCACACACCGAAAAAAGTAATTTTGTACGGTTTAGTGGAAAATCCTGCATAAAATTTTGTTTGTAGCACATTTTCCATATAATATCACGTGATACGCGCATTTTATCCCCCCAAACTAAAACGATATTCAGTTTTCGCGTAGTCGTTGTCGTCTTCATCTTTTTCTTAATTTTCAACCGTTCATCTCGTTTGATTCAGTAACCGCATCGGACAATCTCCTACAAAACGTTACATCGAATCGAATGTCGACCATCTCTCTCGCCAACTGGAAGCTCGACACGATGTGAAGAGTGCAAACAGCAAATGCAATAATTTACGTTTGCCCGCACTCAATGCAGAGAAATACGAGGGACATCTCGTTTCGCCTTCTCTATGTATTTTATGGTTATTTGTGCACGGCTACAACGGTTCGCCAGCCAAAGGCGCTGTTACAGCAAAAATAGAAACCAACGACGACGATGACGACGACGACCAAATGAAAATATAAGGGTCCGTTTATGTATATATCAATATTATATTTTATTGAAATGCGCATTTAGACAGGGAGTGTGAGTTCTATCGGAATAACCCACCGCATTTGTTGTATACACAGACCGCGTGCTATCCCTTGTGTGTGTCCTGCCTGTGTTTATGTATATCCTCATTGCCTGATATAAATAAAATTTTATCCATTTTGTACGGCATTTCCTCGTCAAATTCGTCGATTTTCCTACATTCAGAAGTTCAGCCGTATAATGCGAAATCGTAGGGTACGAAACATTGTCGTGGTGGTCGAAATCGAAAACGAAAATGAGATTGTCGCTCGACTGATTTGATATGGCCTTTACAAAATGTATATGTTCCATGGCTAACCATTGGATAAGCATCGATTCGATGGTGTTCAGTTTGTTGTTGCTGTTACTACTATTGCGGCTGCTGTTGATGGCTATACGAAATTGCCCGCAAGCCGAAGCGCAAATTTTCTATAGACTGAAGCGATAGTGTGAGGGATGAGAGTTGTAAAAGAGGGTGGAAAACAGTAAATAGAATAAAACTGGACAAAATGGCCGACAGCAGCATCGGTGATGGAGGGTTAGGCATATGACTTTTTTGCTGCATTCGTTTTCCACTCTATTAAGGCAAACAGTCTACTCTTGAATCGAAACAAACATAGCATTTCCATAAAATGTAGAAAAAACATCCAGACGAAAATTTAAAAGAAAAAACAAACGCTGAATCAACACATTTAATATATTGCCACATTGAATTATTTTCCATGTCAACAAATTTTACATTTATAATTTAACCATTCGATTGGAACCGAGGATTTGATATTATTTACTATTTTGTATTGGACCATCGATTGAATTATACATCTAATTCCTCGCTTGGATGTTCGTTGTCAAATTCATCATTCATACGCGATTAAATTAACGGCAAAAGGTTCGGTTTGCTATATTAAGGTCCTTAATTTAAGGATACGATGCGTTTACATCCCATAATGAGGCAACGAAAGACAGTTTGAATAAATATAAAACCGCCGATATTGCATCATCTCGTTTAATTGGTGAACGAAAAATTTAAACACATCCACAAATTGCAAGTTTATCTTCAGTTCAATTTTATCAAAGAGAAAACACCCTCTTTCAAATACCACATAACCATTATTTAAAAAGAAAAGAATAGAATGTATTTTATACATTTTAATTTGAGCAAATAAAATGGCAAACAGCATAAAAGACAAAAGTGTTCCGTATATTCGCTAGATTATTGTTAAAAATTCATTAATTAAAGAATATGGGGAGCATGGAGCTAGAAAAGGTCTTCTTAATTTTCTGATCGTTATGTGCCTTTGGCATATATTTCAACTTATAAGTGCACATGGCTGCAATTCATGCTCATGGTTCATTAATAGTGCAACGTAAGAAAATGTGGATGTGGTTTTCCGCGAGATGCACTGCTCCAATTGGAGCAATTGGTAATGCAAGCTCCATAATATTATGTATATTTCTCTCAATCCCCCGAATTATCAACAAAGTCTAATTTTCCCCAAACATGCATGTTTGTTTGATGATGCAATTGCGGAACATAGGAAATGCTCCTATCGCTAAACGATGCATACACGAACAAGAGAGGAAAAAATAACGCCAAAGATATAATCCTCTCGAGCAAGTTGATGAAACAAATGGAAAACAGAGTAAACAAGCATGCATCTTGTGATGGAATCGAGCAAAATGAAATGGTAAAGATAAAAGTATTTTGAATTGCAATTTTAGACTTTGTGTTATTTTGAGATGTTCGGCGTACAAGAAGTCCTTCGCTGATGCTTTCCCATTTCTGGCAAGTGTGTATGTGAGTGTGTGTTTCTTTGGCAACTATTCATTCGCTGCGAAAGTTCCGAATGAGAGCAGAAAATGCAATGTAAACCACGAAAAGGATGGAATATCCAATATCAAACCACCAACTCCCAAACCAAAATATTGTTGGAAATATTCTCGATCGAGCATGTGTATGTGGTTTAGTGACGATGGTAAATTTACTATTTTCAGCTCGAAGAGAGGAATATCTGCTATTTGCCCTGTGCTAGCCAGCCATCTGCTTCGATGTCGATGAGAGCAACTACAGCCAGCATCGATGGTAATGGAACGAAAATGCCAGCAACTAATAACAGTAATAACGGAAAACTTTTCACACAAGACTTTTCATTTATTTTTCATTTCGTGCAAATTACGTATCGGCAGCTTCCAATTCGCATATTATTATTTTACTTTGTAATATGCAAGTGTGGTCGTTTGTCACACACACACACACACACACACTCTCATGTGCATCAGCTTCCCATATTGGCATGTGAAACTTTATGACAAAGTTGCAAAAGAGACCCAATTTAATAAAACATTTTGCCATGGCATCTGAGTTACGGGGGCCTTCAACGTACACATCAAACAAAGCCAAAAGCAGCCATCCCCGTTTACATGTCGTAACCAAGCGATCAAAACATAGATCCGCCATGCATCCATGCTCAATTTTACCTATCTCGATACAACCATAAAATCATGCCTCGTGAAATTCCAGATGCAAAACTATTTTGACGTTGGTTCGTCTATCTCGAGCTACCTTTCACTCGCAAACAAAATGAAGAAGGAAAACAACTTTTTGCAGCGAGAGCGACTGGCTCGAAAAAGGAAAAAAAACTTTAAACGAACAATGTGCACGTTGCACTCGTCTCTACTACAGCCGCGATCCAATGTTCGCGGAGGAAACAGCAAGCAAACACAAAGAACAACGAATTTATTCCAAACTAAAATTGAAAATGGAATCGTTCATGTGCACACACTTTAATCTGTATGTGGAAAATTCGGAAAATACTAGCGATGTATGGTCTCTCCATTTCTTATTTCACTGGTACAGGGTGCAATCGACAAAGTGCATTGCACTGGTACAGTTTCGGTGTTTAATTTACACCACCGATTCGTTTCACAAACTCTGTCCAATCAAAACTTTATTAGTTTCGAAATTAGATAATAATTTCCCCGGTATTTTTGCTCCACATCACAAGTGACACCCTCTTCATCGCTTCAATTCTTTTTATTATCAATAGAAGTTAGAAAATAATGGCTGGAATACTTGTGTTTGGAAGGTGCATTTGTAAATGTGTGCTGATAAAGTCACACCAAACGGCTGATCCATTAGAATATTTCGAAAAGATCTCGTTCTTCATATTCTACATCACGTTGATTAATTTCGGTTTCAAAATGAATGTTAGTGTGTGGATTTGTTGTTGCCATGAGTGCACCAGTTCTATCTTATTTTTCATCGAAATTTCGCTACGAAATGCACAAAAGGTTTTTGTGAGTCAGGCTCAGGCCTGAGGACAATGTAATTATTTTGGTTTCATTTAAATCAGATTAAATGTTTAACTTTCGTGCTATTCACATATATATGTGCCATTTTATTTCTATCTTTCATTTGAATGCGATCTACAAGATTCGGATTTAAATTCATGCGACTTGTAATCGAGATGTGTTTTCGTCGCAAACGTAACGTTTTGCCCGAAAATGGATAGAATGAAAGAATTTTATTTATTTCATTATGTGCGCTCGTTTTACTTTCTCATTTTCGTGTGTCATGGATTATAACCATTCCGCAGGAGATATGAAATTTTGCAATTTGATTCGTTGTCATATGAATTTTTATTTTTATCAAAATCGCGTATATTCGAGTACATTCATGAATTAACTACACCGAAAAATATCTACCGAAAAGATTGACGAAATTTTGCATTTTATTTTCAATCCATTTGATGTTCCATGTAATTCTTTGCGTTTTCATTACGCATGCATCATCACATCCGCTGCAATGCACAAATTGAAAATACCTTTAAGAATTTCTTGCATACACACACAATAGTGAGGAGTTAAGTTTTATACTGAAGTGTCATAACCAATACATTCAAATATAGTTGACATATTCGAATGGGATAAATGTCATCTCATTTGTATAAATTTGTTGGTCAACTTTATTTGAATGTATTGGTTATGACACTTTAGTATACAACTTAACTCCTCACTATTGTGTGTGTACTGTTCCATAATTAATTCCGAGCGCATGTAAATTTATTGTGATACTATGTTCGCCAAAAAATAAAACTCAACTTTCTTGGAATGCACGTCAATATATTTACTCAAAAAATGGAAAAATCATATGAACATTTCCTATTTAAACCAATCTTCTCTCGTCCATTTTATTTATACCAACTGTTTTCGGGTAATACGTATTGCGAAGCGCAGGGATAGCACTACACCAACAATAACATTATTTGCAAACTAAAGTGCGTCCAAATATTGCGCACCAGTGTAGATGCACTCTCGTAGTGCAAAGGGCACGCACGGTCGTGGACGCACTTACCTTTCGCTCACATTGTCAAACATTGTCGTTGAAATGTGTGGCGCTATTCGTTTGACAGCTACTGGATGAGACTACCAGTGCGTTGCGAAGTAAGTAAGGAAAAGAAAATAAAGATACTACAAGACATTTATTGTTGATAACTTGTATATATCCCAACGTTAAACTCAATTGTATGGATTCTTTAAGTGACTTCCTGTTTTTAAATGAAGAAACTGTATCAGCGTTCATTTACGAATTATCGTGTTTGATTTCATTGATTTGGCCAATCACTAATGAATGTCTGTGGAGCATTGTAGGGGTTCCTTTTTCCTACTTCAATAAAGAAATGAGTTCACATTTAATCATCGATTCCCATCAATGGATGTTCTTTCTGATTCTGATTCGTCGGCGGATTCAAAGCAGAGGGAATTTAATTAAATTACAACGAGGAAACCAAACGAGCAGTCGTAGCGATGCAAAAAGGCATATGAATTAAAAAATAATACTATTCCCGTTTCAAAGTGAAGACCAAGCAATATCAAATATTTCAATTTATTTTTTGTCATCTGAATAAATACAAAATCCATATTGACATTTGAATTGATGAAATAGTAATGCTATTACATATGTATCCGCATGATTGCAGTAAACAAGACGACGTTCGTAGATATATGAATAAAAATCGATCTAATAAATAAATAGTCGCCACCGTTCACTTCGAATGTCTTTCATTCGCATCAGCCGTGAAATGATGACGAAAAGGCGACCAGAAGCAAAATAGGAAAATGAAAAAAAGTACCAACGACAACAACAACCAATGACTCCACCCCTTCATTTCAATTTATAATAAAGTATTTTATCCGCATACAAAACACCCCCTTCGTAACTGCTCGTTCGCAACGCATCATTCTGCGTTGGTTAAATTGTGTTTTTCCATCGAAAATCTCCGGTCCATATCATGTATGTTTTTGCCATTCTGTGCCGTTTTATACCTTCCACTCAACATACAAACATACATAATCCCATCAGCAGCGTCATCATGAATAGAAGAATATCCGATGTACACATAAAACACATCTTGAGCAAATCGAAAGCGAGCTAGATTTATTTTAATACATTTGCGACAGTTCTGCTTCAAGATATATCGATATTTTTGGCTTCATTGCTACTTTAGCACTATTTCACGATTCACAAGGCTTGACTCATCGAATGAGTGTTTCTTTGCTCATATGACGATGAAGTTTCATTGATAAATTGGATCTTGTCAAATATTTCACGTTTATCTCATTTGATGTATTCCCAGTTTCCTTCTCGAAGACCACTGCAATCGAGTGTTCCCGATCCCAGTAATTTGAGCTGGGTCTCTGATTCGGTATTTTTCAATGGAATCAAATTTTATGCACAGCTTGGAACTGAAAAGTTATAAGAACTGTTTTTTTGTTTCTGTTTGTTGTCGAATTAACGTTTCGCATTGTCATTTTGATGGTAACGCACGACCAACCATAATGTAAATGGCTACATCTACCAAATCCTCCCTTACATCCCCATTGCCGAAGATACTAAAACTGTATCGAAACAAACGGTAAAGTTCCAGTTTAATGGTTTCGCTTGTACCGTGATGCAGAGAGTCGAATCATAATAATCAATGATGGTACCTCGCGCTCTTTCTCCGTTTGGAGTCGAGTAGCCAGAATGGTGATTTGACCGTTGCTATGGTAGCGTTGCTAAGGGCAACATTTTAGTTGCGGTCACGCTCACATACATATATACACACACAGACAACGCACGCTCATCACACGCGCGGGGGCATGTATGTAGTTGCGTTCGCCATCCATTCGATTCTATTTACGTACGGGCGTAACAAACATGTATAATTTGGTGTGTGGAGAGTCTCGAACATGTGCATAGTTTATCGAATATGAAAGATGGAAAAGCGACGATGGCGGCACAGGGCGCACACCATCATTTCAATACTGTTAGGTGCCGCTATCCAATAAATGGGCAAATCGGTATACAACAAGAAACGACATACGTGGATATGCGCATATGATATACGAATCACAATGAGTGTGTACAGTAAAGTGTAAACAGGACGGTGAAAAGATGCGGAGAAGAGTCAGCGTGCAAACAACGGCTCGGTCGTTCTCTTCGCTTCCCTTCCATTGTAGCCGTTTTGTTCTGCTGATTTGAATTAATGGTGCTACGGTTGGCGGGGTGGCAAACGGAGGTAAAGAGGTTTTGTTCGCCAAGTCGATGTGTCTTCGCCAGTGCTCGTGTGTGTACGCGAGAGCATGGAAAATGGTTTTTCGATCGATGATTTCGAGCCCGAAACAAACTGAAATTCACAAATAAGACAAACTCCACATTCACATGACACATTATTTACCGTTGGAAGAAGCGAAGATAAAGCGAAACCCAAATGCTAGCCGCTTCTATATGCCGAAGTTCATGTATGTGCATAAATTAAATTTTAAAGAAGTACATACACACCATTGCGCTCGCACACATATCCCGCACCATCCAGATGCTTGGCCAAGAATGAGGAGGAGAGAGATACAGAGAGAGGGAGCCAACAACGTAACGAGAATGGATAAAATTATTTGCCAATACACAAAGCACATAAAATAATAAAATTGTGCGCGTTGTGTGTGTACAAAAAGTTTGGTCGCACGATATGTGAACATATCGGCAAGGCTCATAGATGGGAATTATACATGGGAATCTGCACACCCTCAATTTTCATGCAAGTTTTTTTTTGTTATTTTGTTGGAAAGAAAATGTGTGTGCGCGTTCTGGGCGCACGAGAAGAACGCGACGGACAAAATGACGGGGCGAAAAAGAGAAAGACAGCATAAATTATGTATGCGTATTCAAAGCCAGACCACACATCTTAACACGTACATCGTACACATGAAATGCAAATATGCTCCATTGTGATCGGACGAATGCCACATTTTCTCGCTCGCTTCATATACGTATGAAGCAGTGAGTCGTCGTCGTCGTGGTTGTCGTTTTTCTTTTCCCTCTTGCTTCATTTTTTGTCCTATCGATCCGTTTTGCATACACATTTACAATACCGTTTGCAAATCAACTGAACGCCAATCCATGCAAAAAGACTAGAAAACACATCGTTCCCAACACAAGAAAAAAAAAACAAAGAAGAAATGGAAAATCGTAGCGCATAAAAAATTTATGGGGTTTGCTACTGGCTCAAATAGCGACACAACGTAAGAAAACATCGAACGTCGAATTGAGACGAGAATATGTGGAGGAAGCAAAAAAAAACTGCACACAAAAAATATTGATTCACGAACTGGACTGGGGAGTGAATTTACGGTTCGATCGTATATATTTGAATTCGGTGTGGATAATAAAATCGAACAAATGGAAATTTATCGAGATGCCCGTCATTTTTTAGTTCGTGCTCCATACGAATGCCGCTCAGAATGAATAAATCATTTTGAGTATCTGCCTCTCATTCCACCATTTATCATTTGCGTTGTCCGAACGCTCTGTAGTAAATAAGTTTTTCGATGGTTCCACACTATGTACATGGCAACTCTGCATTGAAATACACTTGTAATCGATTCGGTTCTCAATCCTGCTGCTGCTACTCCCGCCGCCCCCACTGAACTTATGTATGCCAAAAAAACGCGGTTTCAATGTATTTCGGGGTATTTCTATGTAAATAATGCGGTCCTCTCCAACGGTCAGTTAAATAAATGGATGGAACTGTTGTATGGAGTTGGGTGGGATGAAATGGATCGATAAAATAAACGTAGTGACTTCGGCTTTTGTTTTCAGCCATTTTGAGAAAATTAAATCGAAGTCGATTCCCAGGTCATTCAAATGGAATGGAATAAAATAGAATTGAATAGAATGGATCCAATGTTTTCGTCATTTGGACACTTTGAGAGCGTTCGGCTTCTATTCATTCCGCATTCCATTTTTCGACACGAAATTAATTAAAACGAGAGCGCGTTCTGATGAAGCTCGGCACATTTTTCCCATGCTTCCGTATTCAAACCACAAAGTAGCACAAAAGCACCGAGAGTTAGCACAGCTCATCAATACAGAGCAAATTCATTTTATTGTCTTTTAGATTGGCAAACGAATAAGAGTTTTCGCCGACCAAATTCCCGTGTAAGACCTTTTTCTGTCGTTGCGTTTATTTACACGCCACTGGAAATCCCAAAATAAATATAAACATAATTTTCACATCGTGTTTTCACTGCCATTTGGCTCGCTCGCTCCATAATTATTTATATCGTGTGATTTATGTATTGCAAGGCCTTCGATGTTCATAAACAATTCCAAATACTCTGGACAAATGGCTGGGCAAACAATCGAAAACGAAATGTCACATCACAAACAATTCTCTCGAGTCAAATGATTAATGTTCTGTTTATATAAAAATATGTTTACGCATCTGACCAGCGGCCGGTGGTCGTAAAGTTCGGCTTATTTTCATTAAATTTATTATTTATTATTTATTACCACCGATGTGCGCCTTTCCTAATGACTTGGAAACGGGTGACAAAAATGGAAACGTTTTCCGCTTTGCATTTTTATGCGCAATAAATCATACGTTTTTCTCAAGTGAGAGACGCAAATAGTTGAAATCACTCCCTTTAACATGCACTCTAATCACTCTGACCATTGGCTCATGCACAGTTACAATAAAATGGTGGAACGTGCTTCGGAACGTGTGTGCCATCGTTTGCGCAATGTTTTTAACACATTTAGGGTAAGAGGTCATCGTGTGCGACGACAACATTGGTCAATTGACCCCCTATATTGCACGAACACATTTGCTGACCTCTTCTTCGGTTTCATCTATTTTTGTTTTGTACGCATTCGGTCGAAATCATGCGTCATTTTTGAACAGATGAAAGCGCAATTTCGCATTTGGGTGTCCATTGTTGTTGAGCAAAAAAATTAGTTAATAATTTTCCGTACGAAACAAGTTGGCTTGTTTTGATGGCACAGCACACACACATAATTTCGTTCAGCCGGGCCTCATTAAATTATTTCCACTCCATTACATTGCTTAGTACGCCACTTTGAGGCACTTTTTATGGGGATTCTTTCAATTATTCTCTAAATTGAGAATTGAATATTCGGAGTCGCTGTGCTTCATTCATGTCGATTTCACTGATTTCGAAGAAACAGAATATGAATAGATCGTGTTTAATATTTTGAGATTGCTTAATTTTAAATTTTTCAATAAAAAAATTATAATCGTTGTTTAGATACACACGTTCGTATCTACTTGAACAAAACTGTTGATGTAAGAAGCGAGAACTAGATAACAAATTTGAAAAACAAATTGTGAGGATACTGGACCTCTAAGAGAAATTGGCGTATTCGATTCAAAATATGAATAGGACAAGAATATTGCTTTGAAAATAATAAGTTTCAGTAGAACTCGTTGTGAGCACGAGTTGCTTTGGAAGTGATCAAAACTATAATAATGTTGTTGGATCGATGTGAAGACATTGGCACTTCTTTTTTCGTGTACTCGTATTGTTCGATCATACGAGCAAACTGACGCTATGAGTGTTAACGAAGACGAAAAGCCGTTTATTTTGTTACCTGCTGGTATTTTTTTTCTCTCGTCATACTTAATAACGTTCAATGGCTCAATGGTACCTCTTCTGCATTTGAATAACAATGGAACTTCATGCCCTAGCAGCTTGATAATTCCGTGGCAGAGAGTGAAGGAACGACGGCAAAAACCAATCATATTCGTTGTAATAAACGACAGTCGTCTAATCCAATCGTATGCAAAACGAAACCTATACAAAATAACAGTAATAAAATTGCCGAATGTTTACCCGTTGTTTCGTTATTTCTGTTCGCATCAAAAAGTGAAATAGAGCAAACTATAGACATAGACATGTTTCAGCAATGTATTTTTATCCGATTCGATACAATGGGTTACATGAGTTTGAATCGTATTTCAAACCTTCGTTTTTCTAGCGGTCTGAGTCTATACCTGAGCATTGCTTGCACCTTTAATTCAAATAAGTCGTCACTCGTAGCACAGTTCCGAATCTCAAATTGCGAATTCAATAAGGTGAAAAAGTGAAGCGCAATTTGAAAAGTGCAAATTAAAATCGGCCACCATTTTCGGCAGTATCAATCGTACCGATTTTTGATCCCAAAATCAATATCGACGGGTTGATTTGAATAATAATGGCATGAGTGCGGCAAAATAGGGAGCCCTAAACATTCTAAACATAGCCTATGAACCAAAATCAATATAATGCATGCGACATATTATTATGTAAATTTATTTTCAGTCGCAAAGAGACCAGGTGTCTCGTACACTCTGAATGCATTTATGCAAATGCCAATTATTTTCGTTGCATTCAATTCGAATCAATAATATCAATCCGATGTATTTCGCTAAATATTTCATTACAATGAAAGGAGAATAAAACACACGGGAAACACATTTTAGATTCGGCATTGTGCACGCACTTTATTGGGTACATGTTGAAATCGAAACGAGGCGATGAGCGCTTATTTGTAAAAACTTAATGCCATCAACAAAATCTTAAATCGAAGTGACATTCGACACATATCAATCGCGATGGCAAATGAAAAACAAATGCTCGCATTAATATTGCTCTGACGACAAAACGAGGTTTCGTTTCGGTGTGTACGCTATGCTGTGGGCGAAGTCCTTCCAAACGTCGTTTCTAATCATAAATCAATATTAGCCATTAGTATAATTCTCAAACGCTTAACTTATGGCGCAGAACGTTGACAGTAAGTGGAAATCGTCCTGTTGTACACAGAATGAGCCGTGAGAGAGCAAAGTACACATTGATGTAAAATTTAGAAAATTAGCGAGCATTGATCGCCTCATGATGTACACAAACAAACAAATGTATTGGAGTAAATAAGTTTTTCGCAACAACAAAAAGAATCACCAACACAATGACGGCTAAGCACACATCTATCTCTATTTTTAGATCGTACGGTTTAACGTTGAGGTGGCTACATTTCGAGCATACATATTTTATTATGGCAAAAAATCTATCCATTAGTCAGTGCCTGCACTGGTTCTTTCTCGACTGCACATAATTTACATTGACATTTTGGTGTGCGGCAGGTACCATACACCAACAATATGATCTCTCGATTCGGGCACAAAATACGAAGCGAAAGGAAATGAAGCTGAAACAACGTTGTAATGATAAGAAAAGCCAAACTAATATCACAATGCGATGGTTACCATTCACGAATACCCAGGCAGCATTTCCATATCATGGCGAAACATTTGAATCTCAAACGGGCCGTGTTCTTTTCGAAAAATTTCAATTGTTCATTGTAAATCGTGTGCCGCTTGGGTTTCGTTCGCGGTTGCCATTGCCATTTCAGAAGACCCACTGTCATTTTCTATTTTTCACTCTTCCTCTGTGCAGAATTTAGACTGCTTTATAACCGACAAATAAATGCGGTAAATTGTGATCGAGTGTATTTTGTTGATTGAACGAATTCTTGTGACAACGAAGGCAAAGATGAACTCTGAACTTTTGTGTTATTATCTTGTGTTGCTTTTTGGTGGATGTGTATTTGGCACATCATCGAGCGAGCACCCTCTCCCTCTTTTGCGCGTCTTCGCGCCCGAAGAGGAAAAAAAGATAAACGCCAGATTGATGGTGGTGTGTTGGTTCTCCTTTCTCCATCTCGTTCGTCCTCACTTCATGTGCAAAAATAAATGTGCACATAAAACGTTTCAATATAATGTTCGACGCAATAGTACTCTATTCAGGCGCGAACATTCCCTTTGATTCATGCGAAAGCGCGCAAATGAAACACATGCATGTGAATGAGCATTTTAGAATAATTCCAAAGTTAACGAAAAACGAGGCATTCGTTTTTTTTGTCTCCCACAAATGAAACAAATGAAGAATGAGTGAACGGAATGAAAGTCGCTTATGTAACCGTTTTGGATTGTGACAGCGCGTCTGTTGTGCTACATTTCCATGGCATGTATGTGTGTGTATATTTAGAGGTTTAGAGCTCTGGGTCCTGCGTCCTGGGCCACAAGATCCGAATGAAATGGAATGTGGATATGTGTGTATGTAGAAGTTTATTTCGAAATGATAAATGAGTGTGTCACACAGCTTTGGAACCGAGTTTCTTTTGAACGTATTAAAAATGGCAACATCAAGAGACAACATATACAGAATGTCACATTGGGATCGAGCATTGGTTCTATAGTTGCTTCACTCGTTGGCTTTTTGTGTTCTTGTCACTCTTTGCTTTTCATTTACATGCCCGCCCGCCTGCTGTTGCTATTGCCGCCACCACCGTCGCCATTTAGTTTGACTCGGAGTTTCGAGAGTTTCAATCTACATGCTATTATTCATTTCGACCGATATCAACGAATGAACCTTATTCTGTTCACCGTTTGCCATCCATCTATCGCCCAGCAGAACTCGCACTCACACACACAGCTTTCTCTCGCTCATGTGAGTGTCTTTTCGATGAGAATTGGGAGATAGGGAAGAAAACACCATCTCTATGTAATCTTACATATATGCTCGCTTTGTGCGCATACATTATGCTAAATTAGAATATTTAACAAAAAGTATACGCCAACAAGCGAGGCTGGCACACGGGCGACTTTGGGAACATACACATAGCATCTGTATGCATGGAAAACGGTTTCATCATGAAAAACCATTTGCAAAAAGATATTTTCTCTCATTCTTTGCCCGCGCTACGGATGGGGGAATGGGAGCGCATTTTCTTTGGCTTCAAAATGAACGAAGGCAACATTGTAGAAATTAGATTGACATGAGACAAGACATCACCGGGGTAACAATATATAGCGTCAAATACAAAGCGCACATATATTCAAATATATCACACATTGTACGCTACTTTTGTGCTTCGGTAAGACAAAACAAGCAGAAGAATAAAAAAATAAGAAGCGGAATGTAAGACTCTCTCTTTCTCTCTCTCAAAAACACACATTTGCACACACATCAAGACGAACATCCATCGTTCTCGTCATTTCAGTGTTTTATTGATGCGCAACGTTAAAAACAACTCACACCACATGCACACATACACTCAGTCGCACGAAAACTGTTCAACAATTTTATATTTGATATGTGAAATGGAACGACTTTAAACAAGCGCACAAAAGAAGAATAGCCCCCCCCCCCCCCATACAAACTCATTTATCTTATCTTGAACGTACAAAATGGGTCACCTCCCAACTGGCAATCAGAAAATTGGAGATTCATTCGGACCACTTTGAATAATTTAGTTAAATGCTTTTTTTCATATTTTAGAAATGGTAATTCTTTGATTTCTTTTAAGTGCGCAAGTCGTCTGTACTTAAGATATCTACTTAAATTTAACGTCCGCTTCAATTTTTCACATTGTTTTCAGCCTGATTTTTCGCCTTTTGTTAAAAAAATTTATCTAAATTTTTCAATATAAAACAGTACTAGATTTTCGACTTTTGGACCAACAAAGACTCGTCTATTTTAAATTCAAATCAAATATTCATGTGCAATGAATAGAGTTAATCTAAAATAAACTTCAAGTGTCAATTATTTTTCACTAACCGAAGCGTAAGTTTGTTCAAATTTAACCGTTGCAATTTGTTTTTTCCCTCTTGCTAATAAGATTGATTTTTCTCCTTCTCAAAGAAGTATGTTGGATTCTACTCATTCCATGTTCAATATTCGCAACTCCCTTATCTCCAAAAACCAAACGAATGTGCTTCCCATCCCTTATCATGTAATTTAATAACTACATTTGCCAATCTTTTTTCTTCCTTCTTTTCGCTGTTTTCGATATATGCGAAGAAGAATGCTCAATGCTCGTTCGTATAGCGCGCAAACAGAGTTTGATGTCAAAAATAACGCAGCATCAAGAGTCATCAACAATAAACGACAGCATACGCTGTTTGACTCCCTTCTGCCTTATATCCCATTCGATTTGGCCAAAAAAGTGCAAAAAAATACATAAAGAACGGTACGCTAAAAAAGAAGAAAAATGGCGAATTTCACTCACTCACCCTCACACTTTGCACACTTCACATAGGAAAAATGGCGTAACTTTTGCAGCATACGCATTTTATCGCTGAAATTTGCTTGCTTTCTACGCTTGCTTTCCCCATAGGTACTCGTTGAGTTTGGTCCGTTTGCCACTGAAACTACCGCTCCAGCGGATTTAGCAAGAGCCATTGAATACGATAGCCGATCGCATTCATACTTTTCTGCGTAAAAATGAGAGCAAAAGATGAAAATACCGATTACAAAGACAGCAACATTTGAGTCGGTGGGTTGCAGAAAAAAAATTGAGGGATATACACGAAACGGTGCATATCAGTGAATTAGAAATATGGGCCTACGAAATGGAAATGAAACGATTTTTTGTCGTTGTTGTCGTCATCGACGATGTAGCCAAAAAAAGTACATATATACTTTTTGCCTTTGTATCGCATTTCATGTGCGTTAATACACTTTCCTTGTAACATTTATCTTGTTGGGGGCCATTTGGTCGTTTGGTATGAGGTGTGAGATGTAATATATGCGTTGCTCTCTTATTTGTCGATGCCACACTTAGATCGACACCAGAAGCAATCGGCATTTTATAAATTGCCACTATATGTTAGTAGTATGTCAATGAACGCAGAGTGTTTGCTAAATTGTGTCCCGGCAATGTGACACCGAACGACCAAACTTGAATTGAAGAGAAACGAATTCGCGATTCAATGGTTTGTCTCTCATTCTTCCGAATTTTGGTGTCCCTGCATTAGCTATATACTTATTCTGCGCTCTCAAATCAACCACTATCTAAAGTCTGAATGTATGGCAATGGATGTGATAGATGCGATATTGATGCTGACATTTGAGGCAAAAAATGAAGGAGCGAGCTCCGGCAAACCAATTTGCAAATAACTCGTCAAACTGCTATCGCCACACCATTAATGGAGATTCTGAATGCACGACAGAATTTCTGAGTGGTGGCTTTTGGCTCTTCATTTATATATAAAAACGACCCTTTGTAATAGAACAAAAGCAATAGAACCTTAAATCCGTATCGATTATCTGAACACCCATAAAGTGAGAAAATGGTGGTACACTCTCTCTCTCTCTCTCACACACACACACACATACACTTGGAATTTCATTTGGAATGGCAAGCAAACACACCCGTTGGCTATCATCCTATCAATGTCGCCCGAGCCATTCGACAGCAATGCCAATAAAATGAAACCATATTAATACAATTCCCTGTAGGAACATTAGAAAAATCGAAAATCGAACACCGAACGCAAAAAGTGAGAACAAAAAAACATGAAGCGCTTTGCTATTGAGATGGCACAAGAGAGAAAAAAGGTATCAGCGGCAGCAGTTGCGAATCAACAACAAATGGCACATCCCCTTCAATCTAATGTCGAGATGCAATAATATGTTATCTCTCCCACTCTGCCAGCTTGGTGGTGTCAGGCCAAAGCGACCGAAGAAAGAAAAAAACACCTAAAGCACACACACATCCACTTTGCATTTAGGAACAATTTATAATATTTCTTTTTCGATTGCCGAACGATCGATACAATTTTTTTAGGCTCGAGTCACGATGACATCTAAAGTGGAACCCAGCGATAAATAATAATAACGTGTTACATATCGAGAGACACTTTTCTTGGTACTGTGACCTATTTCATTTCTCATTTGCCACTTCTACGGATTCACATATTTTCTTCAGGCGCCTACATGGTGTTAGCGACGCACTTTGCCGATATCATGTTTGTGTAGCTGCTAAATTTTCGGAAAAAAAACTCCATTTACACAAGCGGAAAAGGCTCAACAAAGAAAAATAAGCGCGATAAAAATCTCTTTAAAATGAGCTCAACGGCTTTATTTTTTATCTTTTGCGCATTTTATATGCAAGTTGCGAAAAATTGGAAAACTCTAATGTTTGCACTGGATTTTTTTTTATTATTGTTTATTTGGAATTATGCAAGGGCGGCAATCAGTTATTTTTTTCATGAATAACAACAAAAAACAAACTCATGTGAACATTATTCATATTGTCACATCGGTTGAGTAAAAAACGTGAAAAAGCATTCCATCAAAAAAGTTCAGCGCGTGTTTTCAATTTTACACATTACTGCGATAGACATCAGAATCGACATATCATAAACAGCACACATCACTTATCATCAAAGCTTCGATTAGGTAATTTTAGCCGAAAATATGATGACTCACAAGTGTAATTTTACTCTTACAACCGATAGTTCGATGAAAACCTTTGAATCTTGATGAGTGTTTCTCCGAAGGAGGATTTTGTGGCTTGAAAGAGTACATCAACTGATTACGCACATCTGAAAATCGCTTCCTCTTTCAAACCACCATTTATGAAAATAACTACAAAAATAGCACCAATGCAATGACAAATTAAAAAGGGCCTAATTTTTGTATGAAAAGATATCTAACTGAGGATGAAGGATTACTTCTGTTTTGCCGATGCACTAAAAATTGGCCTTCATATTCAGCGCACTTGCAACCAGTTGACGTGGGAACTGCCTTTGAATTCCCTCCATAATTTTTTGCATGATTGCCATTTGGATTTTTTTTTCATATCTTTTGGCGAATTTGAATATAATTTGCATAAATAAAATAAATAGGGTAGCATTTAAATGGTTTCGATTTCATTTGCCATTCGAATTAAGGATATAATTTTCAATGATTTTGATGATCTTTTTTGCGATACTTTCTGGTATGAAGAGGCATATCGTTATTATAAATTTGGTGAACAGGTCTCTTGAGGCAAGATTTGCCAAATTCGAATTTGTATCGATTTAATTCGACTTTGAAAAATTGCAATTCTCCTTTATTACAATCGAAATGAACATTTGGCATTTTCCATCCGACTGTGCAATTCCAATTTGAAGCGATATCAATGCAAAACGTTTTCCAAGTAAATGATCATTTGGCTTACATGAGTTATTTATGAGCTAAGTAGATTGGATTCGCATGTTAAGTGGTTGCGATTTTTTCAACGTTCAAATTAATTGGCTGCTGTGGAAAGCAACCGAAACGCCATGGTAAATATGGAATTAGAACATTGCGATTTTTTCAGTAAATCGATGATTTCCGTTTCATTTCCGAGTGTGTAGTTACATGATGTGGTTTGTAGCATGCATCCATGAAAAAATAATCAACTGCCTCGTTGAAAATGATTGATGGTTTCCGTTCATCGCTAAATGTCAATCGATGAATGAAATTTTGTAAATAAAATTAATGATAGTTGGGAACGTCTCTAACCCTTTGATGTTAGTGAGCTGCAAATGGGTTTATGTTTCCATTGAAATGGCTTCTCCACAAGAGAAAAAATTAATTAACAAAGCAAATGGCGAACAAACAATACATAAACATTGTGCGACAAGACTTAACTTTGCTGTACATAACGTTCTCATTATACCTTAAACCGATTGAAATTGGTGGAACAATCTCAAATTGAAAAACAAAATTTATGTTTTAATGCCGTAACATACGACGCATTCGAATGGCTCAAAACTAAAGTCGTGGCAAGCAAAAAGAAATAAAATACCACCTCGTTTCGTGCATGTCAATTGAATGTGTGTGAGCGGTGTGAATCACACACGCATTTCACATTGCTGTGAATGTTTATTGCTGTTTAATGCTGTTGCCGTTGATTCGGCATGAACCGTTGAGTAAATGTAGCGTACTTATTCTCCGTAACTAGGCTAGTGAAATAAAAATGTAATTTAGCGCCGCGTTTGTGAGTTTTGACATTTTCGGCATCCACGATGCCTTCTTCGTGTTCCCTTTGTGTACATCGTTCTACCTTTGAATGTCCTACACTCTCGTCTCTCTCGCCATATTCATATGTGGAATACTGGCAAAGGATTCCCTGATAACGCTCTGGCGTAACAAAATGCGCCGCAATTTTCGTGGTTTATCTTCGGTGCGTGTGTTCATAGGGACCGCTTTAGAAAGGAGCAATCGCGTAAGCACCTGAGCAGAAATCGTATACGATGATGCCTTATGGGCTCAAAATCTAATCAAATTACTTGTTTTCCTGGTGAAGACGAAGGAAAAAGAATAAATAAGACGATGCTGTGTGCTACGATAAACTTCCATTCGCTCACACAATTATATTTAAGCGTCCTATAAGCAACAAAAATGCACAAATATCCACCTCTAATACATGCTTCGCCTCGAAACTTAATGGTTTTACATTTAAAACTTTCTATTCGGTTACGATGGATACCAAAATTGGAAGAGAGTACGCAACAACCTAATCTACACATACGTAGCATCTAATGCGTTTATTTTCCATGCAGAGACGACTACTCTTCTCTGTCCTATTCTTTCGATTTTATTATGAGATTACAAAATGCGAACGTGCGTGCAAAATAGGAATGGGCTCGAATGTTGTTGAAATGTCGAAAAAGGATTTTAAACTTAATGTGTATTGTCAAATTCATTATAATGTATATTTGTGATGACTTAAAGATTATGCTCTCTTATGTGTTGGCATAGTGAGCCGTATCGACCGCAAGGTTCATCCTTTTCCATTTGCTCTATCTCATGTGTATGTAAATGTCAAGAAATGACGTTCAGAGGTCAAATGAGTCAAAATGTCATATACGGCAGGGAATCTTTCTGTCTTTTTTCATTCACTAAAGAGCACCAAACAATGTTTCAAAAGGAACCCAAAACAACAATATTTTGATGAATTCGATTTTCAATATGACACATTCTAATCTGCAACGTGTGCTCAAGTGCCGAGAACGTTGATAACAGGAAGAGGGGAAGCAAAAAGTAATATGTGAAAAGTAAAGTACTTTCAATATGGAAGAGGCCACACATGCCTAGTAACTATTATAAATTCAATTTTCTAAATCCAGCAAAGAAAAAAAATTAAAACGATGAAAAAGCCGAAGAAGAAGCAAGCATAAAGAAAACATAATTTTGCCATCAAGGCTTGAGCTTCAGTGAATGTGTATGTGTACGCATAAGCCTGAAGACGTAAATTTAATATGCCATTACGAGTTCAACCCCTCACTCATGCCAATTCGGCACACATAACGACCGATCGCGGAGAAAGCCGTTATCACAGGAACACACATGCGAGCAAAACACCATTGATAGGCGATAGAGAGCGAGCGGTGATGCGAAGAAAAACAATTTCCAAGACGACCCACCACCGCGTCATTATCGCCAACCGAAAATATGGATTTTCCATTTAAAAACATGGCATTTCCATGGTGAGTGTACAGTACACACTGCCAATATACATTACACTGTACACTGTACAGTGAGACGGCGGTGATGATGGTATGTGCCAATGAGCAAGAGTGGGACATCAAGTGAAAGACATATTCACATATGAATGGATTGTGATATGCGTGCCAGTGTGCATGTGTGAGTGTATGTGTATGTGTATCTACCCACATACGTATACATGTGACAAAATGGCTGACTCTGACTCTAACTCATCACATACATTAATTTTTTCCATTTGCAAAAGGCAAACAATGATTCCGAAATGCGTGCAAACAAACGATCCATTGGTAGTGCTTCAGACTGTTGGTTGGTTGGTTGGCATGTGTACCGATGGCATGATAACAAGATATGGGCATACGAAAGTTGATATGAAGAACGGAACACACATATATACTCTCACATGTGTGTAGGGTTTTGTGTGGTGGAAAATACCCCCTCGCAAAAGCGAGAGAATGCGAACGAACGAAGCGCTATTGTAAACGGTTATTTGTGCCCATCAACCAGCGACCGTTCCAAAATGAAAGGAAAACATACACGCATACCATGTATATGGCAAAAGCAGCAGCAGCACCATCAAACAATAACAATATGCGAAGCGAACCAACAAAAAGCCGCCATCCAAATGGATGGAAATGGAGGCGCGTCAACACATATGCATATCTAATGGATAAGGGTCTTTTCAGTTCGCCAACTCGTACGTACATTATGTAGCGAATTTATAATGCGAAAATATAACCATCGCCCGTCGTCATCGTAGTTGTTTTATTATCAGTAATGCCTGTCGTTGTTATAGCATTTTCGGGGTTCGTTTTGATGCCTAAAATGTAGCAAGTGAACCATCATCATAGCTGCGGAAGAGAGTATTATGTGTGCATGATGGTGTATATGAGAGACAGAAAAAGTCTACGCATGTGTGCTTTTGCGTATGTGCCATCAATTTTTCTTTCATTTTCTTTATTAGTCCGCATTTTTTCTATACTCTCGCCTCCTTTTACTTTCTAATCCATTCAAGTTTGCCTTTTACGAAAATGTTTATTTTATGATAAATAAACGCGCACTCACCCGATCCACAATTCCCATGTCCTTTCGTGCTGCGATTAAGTATGCACACAAGAGAGACTTTTCTTCGAATTCTGCCAATGGTTGGAATGGAAAGGCATGTTTTATATTTTGACACTATCGCTGTCAACCATCGAAACCGAATTAATATATGTTTAACCACCCGAGCGCTAATGCGGTGTATGTGGATTTTCTCCCATCCACTCGCGCGCACAAGCTGAATTTATTAATTTGAAATGTTTCACATGTGCTCGTTGAGAAGATACAAAGTCTCTCTTGTCAAATGCGCCGCATAAAAGACTTCTTTGGGTTTTTTTCTCTTCAAGAAGAAAAAGGGTTTTGGGTATACAAAATATTCCCATACACACATGCTTGAGCTGTGTATAAAGGCTTAAAGCAGCTTTACCATGTAAATCAAATGTTTTTGTTCCGCTTAAAAATTAATCATGCCGATTTTTTTCCCGATTTGCTTCCACACTCGCATATTTCTGTTCATCTTTGGCTTTTAAAGCTGAATTTACTCGAGCTACGAAAATACAAATCACTGTTTGTAATTGGAACTGATCACACAAAATCTGAACTGATAAATTATTCATTAGGCAAAAAAATGTCTCAATCGACCGGAAGATATGGAAGCCCATTGAAATGATATGCCAGCGAAAATGAAGTTACTTTACATGACGTTCTGATTAAATTTTAATTGCAAAACAACTAATACGCAGTTGTATATTTTCCAATTGACGCATGAAATGTAAGGTATGGACGGTAAAAACAATTTTTTGTGCTATCAAAAGTATTTGGTGCAAACCAAATTTTTAAGAAGGTACGATCACTGTGTTTCAGCAGATCATGTGTGATAAATTAGAATTAATTTTCTTTCATCTCTTTTCCCTGAAAAAAAGACATAAAATGTTCACAAGTGCATTGATAGCGATGCAGAGTCTTGAAAATATATATTGCGTAAATATTCGTTCAAAAGATGCGATGAAATAAAAAGTAGTCCCTCTTCCCCTAAATAAAAAAATCCATCTTTCCTTTACGTTATTTTTCCTTGCTATTCTTTGCCATGTACTCACATGCTGATACCATCAACAATACAAAGCACCCTTTTTCCACACGGTTCGTTATATTCGTTTTTCTTAATTTTTCGTTCAGATTCCAATGTTTTTGCGTTTACGAAAATGTTTATTTTGTGCTCATGCTTGGCTCAATCGAAACTCAAATAACGAAATGGAGCAAAGCGAACATTTTGTTGTCTGGCAAAATTAAAATTATTACCTCATGCGACGATTGTCATCGTGCCACTGCCAACGAGACCTCACAGGATTTGTAATAAAATATTAAGGCACGAAGTGGTTTTGAAATGCATGGAAAAATGGATCTCGTTTTCATTTATCACGTTCACCATTATCGCAATATTTTAAGCATATTTGACTTAGAACACCTAGCGTTGATGCTCCACATGCAATTTTTTCCATTGTCATTCGACACGTTGAACACATACGCATACACATATTGAGACAATAACATCAGTAAACGTTTCCTTGTGTTATAATGCGAAAAAAGCAGAAAAACAAGCAAAGGTTCGAAATAATCAGGAGCACCGACAAAGAAAGGGAATTGAAATATGAACTAAAACAAAAGAAAAATGTTGAAAATTAACTCAAACGCAACAGGAATTCCTCAAACAAGCTTCAACGTCATATGCGTTTTTTTGCGAATACTATATATATTTGCTTCTCGGTTGACATTAGTTTAATAAACGCTGCTGGATAAATTGTGCACATGTCACATTTTTTCGCCATCATCATGAGTTTTTTTTTGTTCAATTTGAATGAGTGACTGCGAGATTGATTTCTGTTGACATTAATGTATTGATTCAAAATCCATAGTAGTCAAAAGATATAATCGCCACATATTTTGCTTAAAACAAAGCAAAAAACGTGTAAATGAATAATTTGCACGTTTTGAAGAACCACATGTGGGCCACTTTTGTTCAAAACATTCACTGGTAATATATTCCTTGGCTCTTCTGATCACATTTTCCGAATAAAATGCAAAAAATACTCATCTTAAACCCAATTCACGTTCTGCATTGAGAATAATTATCAAGC
Organism: Sitodiplosis mosellana; assembly: GCF_009176505.1. NCBI lineage: Eukaryota > Metazoa > Arthropoda > Insecta > Diptera > Cecidomyiidae > Sitodiplosis > Sitodiplosis mosellana. The sequence goes on along the minus strand of NW_022595260.1, from coordinate 1,754,665 downwards.
GCGATTCATTGACATTCTCGCTTGAATGTTATTTATATTTGAATCTTCCTGATTCCATCGACAGCAATTCACAGTTTGTATGTATGTGTGTGTGTGCTGTTCACTCATTTCAATTCAATTTGAACGTGTCAATTGAAAGACCATTGAACCAAAAGCATATAATAAATTAAGCGATAGAATTCAAAAAGTGTCATCACTTTTATATGTTTGCTGCTGCGCTGTTGCGAAACTATATATACACATTTTTTTTCAATCTACCACTTGCATTTCGCATTTCATGCGGCATTTTTTACACGTTTCAAAACATTTTGGATCCCGAATGAATTGACTGCCATTTGAAATGCGTATCGATGCAAATATCAGAAGCCAATTCTGTGAAACGAATGACAATTGGCTTGTTTGTTGCACCAAATATTTTTGTGTTCGTTAGTGTGCGATTTCTTCGCCAGAATCTAATAAATGTTCGTAATTCATTTACACCGTTCCATTGTGACGGTAATGTTAGGGGTTGTCTAGCACATTGCAAATAACGGTGTGCTGCTGTGGCAATGGTTTTCTCTCGTTCTCTTTTCATTTTTCCGGGTGAGTATCATTTTTTTTCCAACTCCATCGAACAATGGTTTATTTGATTTACATATTGTTTGGTAGCTCGTTAGATGTGCAATAAACAAATACCATTTTTGACATGCAAAAATGCCATTCGTTTTTTTGAATGCACACAAAATCGCAACAGTTTTTTTTCTCCTCGATGCTACCTATCTCATCTAACGAAGTGAAAAGGGTTGAAATTTAATAGTGACACGCAAAGCGAATGTTGTCTATTGGAAAAATGATCGGCTGGCATATGTTTGAAGCAATTTAAAGACCCTTGTCTTTCGAACTTTTGCATTCAATTGCAAAATCGATGCTATTGCAAAATTCCAATAGAGACGAATTCTTTGCTGAAGAGCTGTTAGTTTTCGGAAAGGTGAACTCTTTCAGTGGAAATATTGATTTAATTAAAACCCAAGAACTAACATCGTTCAGAGACGGTGAACCCGATCTTATGCTCTCACATTTTAAAGGGGCTGCCAAAAACTATCTGCTGTGAAGACACTCTTTTGTGGCAAACTGACATAATAAAAAAACTAAGAGGGTAACTAACAATTGCACACGGCTTGAATTTGTGACTCTCGTCTCGCCGTTTTTTTTATTACCACGGTTTTTTTTTCTGTTGCTATTATGTTTCACATTTGGTTTGCATAACATTAGAATTGAATGCGTATTGAATATGCATCAGTGGAAATGGCATATTGATTTCGATTTTTAGCTTCGCATTTCGAAATTACTTTCTCTTTGAACATGTTTGTCGCCGTTTATTTTTGGGCGATCACATTTGCTGTGAAGCCACATCGACGTGTTCCCATAAATAAATGAGCATTGAGCGGGAGCGTTGAGCATTGACAGTGTATGTGTGCGTGTTTGCTTCGTTAGGCAAAAATTATCTTTATGTCACGTATCGAATGGTTAAATAATAAATAACAAGGACTCGCGTTCGTTCATCATGGCAGATTTTTTTTTTCTCCTCTCTGTTGTTCCTTATTTATCATTTCGATTCGATTTGTTACTGTTTTGCCTAGGGAATGGAACGAAGAGATTGCAAATAGTATATATGGTTGATTGTATTGATTTGCCCAACGTGCATCACCATTGCGATACGAAGAGCCATTTCGATTTTTCACTTCGTGCAAACGAAAAATAAATTAGATAAAATGATTTGGTGCATGTGAAAAGGATGTTGCCGAAATAAACAGCGGCACGTTTTCATTCAAATTCGGTTGGGATTTACGGATTTGAATACGTCGGCCTGAGTTCAATAAGTGATCAATGGGAGGAAAAAAAACGCGGTAGTGTTGCCTAACAATACAATTGTCAGTCTGCAAATAACTCATTCGCATCCACTTACGGCGGGTTTCGGTCTGTTATGCTTGTTTGTGTTTATCTGACGCTTGATGGTATTAAACAGCACACAAAAAATATTTTCGTAGTTTTTCCCAAATCAAAAAGCATCGGTTGCTGCTGCTGACTATGTGTAGACATTTCTTTTTCTTTTTTTATCGACAAAAAAATAGCACCAGAAACCACGACAACGGTTTTTCGGGCAGAAATAAGATGAGAAAAGGTTTACAATGTAACAATGTCGAGAAAAACTCCACCTTCATTTGGTGCCTTATATGTGCAAATAGGTAGGTAACTATTGGCAACATTTGATGCGAAAAGAGACAGAGAGAAAGCGTTGCAAGGAAACGTGTGTGGCTCGATCGAATGAGAATTAAGGCAGCATTCGTGTATCCCACACATAACGAACCATTAATTAACATGCATGTGAATTGTATGCGAGCTCAGCGATAAGAAAGTTTTCGCGCGTATGTGGAAAATTTGGAATGTGTTTTGTGTGTGCAAGACTTGTAAGTATACTATAGTTGACTAATAAAAACCGAAGTAAACGCGGTTGGGGGAGAAGAGAGTGAAAATGAGTGAAGATGGTGAGATGGAGAGTGATCGTTTCATTTGGTGGTGGTTTTGACAGTCCTCTATTCATACAGTGAAAAAGTTTTCGTGGGAACTGCTTATATCACGAAGAATATTGTGCCAACTCATGTTTGGCGCACATGAAATGCCAACGTTATTCGTTCGTTTGTTATTTTATAGGCAAATAGACATTTGCATGGCAGCCAAATTCGGTATAGACACAAAGCAAGGAATAAATCGCAAGACCAAATAACATTTCGTGCATCGAATGCGTGGATCCACACTCATATACGTACACAAATGCTTCCATATGTATGCATATATGTATACACATCGAGCCCCGGTGCTATCATCATCCCATTTAATTTCGCAGAAAGTTTTCATTAGTTTTTGAATGTGAGTTGAAAATGTTAGAATTCTATCTCATTCTCTGTCGCTCTATGAAGTTTAATTAGCGCTGTTGGCTGTACCATCTTCAGTAACCGTAACAAATGCTTTGCTTCATATGCAAACGCTGCAAAGCATATTTCAAATTCTAACAAAATAAAAGCTCATGCATGTTGCTGCTTTATTGTACACATTTATCGCAAAATACCACACGCAATTCGTACACTCTCTGTGCATAAAATTCAAAACGAAACATTCGTCGCGCGTTTCGGCTCTCTTTGGCCAGAAAATATTTTTCGAAATTTATTTCACTCAGCTTCTAATTTTCCCCCAAAGCGACAAACTTTTGCCATGCATTCTCTCGTTGAAACAATCCACTTGTGCTGTGCCACCATCACCAGATCCGCGAGCGTACACATATACACGCAAACACACTCACACTCAGCCATTTCTATTCATTAAACACTTTTTGTTTTATGTGCTAGCTGAGCTTTCGATAACACCACGTTAAATATTCAGTTGCGTTTATTTGATGGTATTATCGTATGCTGTGCGGGCAAACTTTCGTATATGTATGTGAATCGACATTACGTTCGTCGAACCAAACATTTTAACCAAACAAAGAACTAAATTAAAGAATTTCAAATTCGTCGAGTAGTTTGCTTGTTCACTCGGGAGATTTACAAACAACGATCCATGGAATGGAATAAAGACAGAATTTGATTAGAAACACGCCTCGTCCTTTAAGTAAATGACAACCGCCGGCATTTGTGGTATTGCTCGCATTCACTGCGAAATTTATCGTCAAATTTCGCACATGCTATGTGAATATCACACGCACACACACACACACACATACACATTTGTTCATTGATTCGCTCAAGACTGAACCTAATCACGAGCCAACTTTAATGTTTTAGTTGCAGTTTCAGCTCATTCCGTTCCCGTTCCCGGTAGTACCAATATTGAACACGTCAAACCGAATATTTCACATTCGCGAACAGGTTGAAGCCGCTGATTTATATTATCTTCCCTTGAGTTTCGGTTGTGAGACGTCAATCCAAAAGTACACAATTAAATTGCAACGGATTCGAAATGCACATAATCATATTTCGTGGATAAATTCCGTTTTGATGAGAAAATAGAATTCCGACAGCTTTGAACGTAATGCCGTTGGTTTTGGTCCTTTTATCTCATTCTCTTAGTGAAAAAGACGGAGTGAAAAGCTGCAGTGAAAAGGACGAAGAAAAAAGTCAAATCTAATCGAAATCCCGATGAAATGCGTTTGAATGAAACGGTACTAAGATGTGATCCATATTTGAATAGAAATTTCGATGTGCACATCAATACACGCGGAAAAAAGGAAAACTTATGTAGAACCATAAATATGAAAGATGCTTTTCAGAAGACGGTCGAACTCAAAAGCATCAGGCGGATGAACGCAAACGGAAACACATAACTTCAAAATCCAATCCGTTATAAGATGTTTTCCTATTTAAATCGATTCCTATGGAAGTGAAAGAAAAAAGTGTGCACATCACATTTATCCCGAATTGGATATTGGCAATAATATGATATTCACTTTGAATCAGACGCAAGCAGCAACCATTTTTCCAATCGAAGCGATTGTGTGCGAGTGTCGATTTACTTATTATACGGCATTTATATGATTTATATTCCATTTATTATACAATTTCAACAATGAAACTGAATTGAATGCAAACGCGTCTAAAAGCAACACACTAGCAAACACGTAACCGTGCACAGTTCAAGGGTTGTTGAATCAGTTTATATTATTGGATAGAGCGCCCCCATCGAATGTAGCAAAAATATCAACAATCCGATACACTATGTAATTACGAAATTGGATTTACTCCGTAGCAGTTTACACTATTCTTCCAATCGAATTCTAAATTCATTGAGTAAATCGAAAGAGCATATCAAAAACTGTGTGCTTTGCGTTTCGCTTTCATTGAACTGAATGTAAAAATGACCTTCATTATAGGAAAATATTTTCGGAAAGTTTGTACTCACTGGTTCCGATAGCAACATTCTTCGTTGCGAAAGTATTTAATGCACTTACAACATGAGGAAACACATCGGAAGTTGTTTTAATCCCATATTTATGTGCTGTCAATTTATGGAAATCATTTATTTTATTCGCATACGGTAGCATGAGCAGAGTGTTTTTGATGTCACAATAATGCCTGGCAGCCAGAGAATTTCCATTAGCATGTTCAACAAATGCGAATTGAAGTGGAAAAAAAGTCACATACCAGAAAACATTGTCGTCTCCGCCGTCATTATTCAGTTTCATGACGATATCATGCTAAAAAATATCCCCTAATCGCCCGCCATATATGTAGTGGATTTCAATTCATTTCACCTAAATAAACGGCAGCTAAAGGAAAAAAAATAGAATAAAAGAAGAAAACCGAAGTTGACAAGAAAAAGCGGAAATCATTTGGGCGAACTCAATCACAACTCGCGCATTGGAAAGTACTGTACAATATATAACGAACGTGAATGGTTATTACGATGAAGCATTGTCGTAGTGTGAGGCTTCGCATTCACAATTCAAATCGTCAAACAAGACCTGTGCAAGCCGGAGCTTAAAATCGAGCGAAACACGAGCGGCGAACAGCGTAGATCAGTATATTGAAAAGCCATTGTCAACGTCGACTTCATTTGGAGAAAACTCAGAGAGAGAGAGAGAGAGAGAGAGAGAGAGAGAGAGAGAGAGAGAGAGGGAGAGAGCAGGGGAGAGCAGGGGAGAGCAGGGGAGAGAAACAACAACAGACCAAGTACCTCTACGTCGAGTCTAGTGTACAGAATGCAAGCGGACAATTTAAATGAAAATGAATCGCGAAGTATTCACATACTATAAATATTCCCGAGACACACATACACACTCACATACTCTCTCGCTCACACACATGGCATCGCGTATCGATCCTTTCAATCCTTTGAGCGAACAAAAATAAAAGCATATACGCTGCTGGAGTGTGTGCTTGACGTGTTTTCAGTGCGTTATGTAATCGCATATATGAAATTTACGTTCGTCCCGCGTTTGTTTGTCGGATACTCAAAGTTTTAAATTGCCAAAACTGAGCCCGGGCATTTACATTTTCAATCCCACAGAACGAGAATGAGTGTTAGAGCCAAAGAACGAAAGCTGTACAAGTGAACGGAATTTCGAGATGGTTCTTGAATTTTCTTATAAGACGATTTGTTTCCATTTCACTAATTTTCTTTGCTGTGATTCGATTGTCGAATCACACAAACATCGTGTAACTATGTACTTTGGTCTTCTGAATAAAGCATTCACTCGCTGTTGGAGTCAGACCTGCGTTGCACAGCAGTGACAACTCTATGAAAAATGTATGGTCTTCATAATCATGCTTGACAGCGATTCAATAATTTCACATCTTCTTTGCATGGTTCCATCATTCTCATTCGGAATTGTCGAGCGTTGGTCCGTTAGCCCGTGCAGTGAGTACATTATGTTGGTGGAATATTCAATTCCCGAAGCGAATGGCAAAAACAACAGCCATACACAATCACAACACGGTCATAGACTCATACATTATAAGCATCACTGCGCTTAGCTTCACTTATCCGTGCAACGAAGCCCGAAAATAAATGGAAACTTGACTCCTTCGCTCATATGTGAACACAACGGCGGTGACGATGACGATGAGAGCTGCATGGGAGCGCGTCGCGCGCGCACACCACATGTGTGTATATAAAAATAGATGCGGTATGTGTGAAATGGTACTGCTCAACTCATTGTATCCAATCACAAAGCAGACCGTTCGGCCATCTTGTTTCAAAACTCCGTGGATTTTCAATCGATGAGTATATTTACAAGCAAGTGAACTCTACGCAAGAGAAAAAAATCAGCAAGCTTCATTGAAATGATTTGCGATGGAAAACCTAAAATCGAAGTCAAATATTGAAAATCATTTGTTTGAAGACGAAAAATATATGTATTCGTTGTTCCGAAATTGGAAAATCGACGAAGGATTTTCCGGTAGAATTCAACTGTTGTGATCGAAGCACGTTTTAGACGTTCGGATGGAAATGAAGAAAAAATAACAACGTATTGAGGTGGAGGTGGAGGTGGAGTAAGGCGAAGCCGGCGAAATGTTTGCTTTTCATTCTTTTCTTTTGTTTTGTCTTTGGGAATGAAAACTGTTGGATACGAAAATAAGTGGAAACCGCGATCACATTTGTGTACATATATGAGCCAGTGTTCATTATGCATATGAGGAATGGCTATTTAAATGCGTGCAAGCAAGCACAGAACGACGGCAGTAGGAGGAGGACGAAAGAAGCACCGACTTGTGGCGATAACGACACAGATGAACAGAATGTTACAGAAAATCGAATGCTGTGGGTACCGTTTGAGGAATGGTACTGCTTGCTAGCTGATAGTGTGTGGTGGTGGTGATATGGGATTTTGGTTCGAGGGTCGGACTTTCGCTTGTAGATGTGTCGCTCTTTCGTTCGTCTTTTCTCTTGCTCTTTCGCACCCCAAAGGCATACGCGAATGGGATATGTGTGAGCGTGCATCGTGTATGTGAGCGTTGGCCCGATATTGCCGAAATGTGAAAACCGACAATTTTCATCTCGGCAAATACCACTCACTTGCTAGAGAACGTAAACGCCGTTTGCCGTAAATGTAAAGTACACAGCGCATAAATTTCGTATATAATGGACCAAATAGGATGGAATAGGATAGAGATAAAGGAGCACACACGTTCGCAAAATATATTTATTTTAAATAGGTATATCCCAAAAGTAGAAGGGCTACAAAGATATGGCGATACAATGACTGCTGCTGTGTGTTATCGTGCCCATAACAGAATTTTACGTCGTAATTTTTGAGAACGAGAGCAAACAATAAATGATGTTACAGCGATATCGACGTATATGCTAACATTTGATCGTTCAGGCGCGTTCATTCCACTGTTTTGCATCGTCATTGTGTATGCCAGTGCTATTGAATGTGCCATCGTTTTCAGGCATTTCTGCGTGCCGTTTTTCGGGCGAGCGGGATGAGTGGATCTTTTATAAATTTTCTTTTCAGGCTTCAGTTAACATTTAATATCGCCTGCTTCGTTGAAGCCCATGCACACATACACACACCCACATAACATGTCGCACATATTTTTATGTTTATTATTATTGTTTGCTCACTGCTGAGCGCGCGGCGACGGCGATGGCAATGGCAAGGTGAAAAACGGAAACTGGCATGAGTGCGAGCTGGTTAGTTCCAGGCTGCCGGCAATAAGGAATACTGTTTTCTACTCACCATTCGCATACACCGTGTAGCATACACGAAAAAACCATACAAAATACACACATATACACATATACGTATACAAAAGTTCTGGAAAACCATTTTATTTTTTTTCATTTCGCGATACGTTCTTTTTGTCTTGCTTTGGTTATTCGCTGTTTTGCATAACAAAGTTCTATTCTGAACTCTTATTAGAAATCATCTGTGTATGCTGAATCGCATGGAGCGTATGTGGCACACCATTCCATTTTGCCAGCCAACTATTTACATAAACGAGAGCTCCGGTTCGTAACGATCACGCGCGCACACATACACACAGGATACATGGAATTTCAACTCTACACGACGACAATCTCTTGTGGTGTATGCAAAGTTGATATACCACAAGCCAACTAACGGCAGCACGGTAGAAAAATAAAACGGGCAGAACATTGCTCAAACGGAAAAAATGCATAAAATTATTTTCAATACAATATGTACGCTTGAAATTGTTTATTAGACAGTGAATTGAAAAACAATGCCCAGAACGATGCCAATATGTGAATATTTCTTGAATTCAAGTGAATTCGTAGAGACGAGGGGGCTATTCTCTCCACTTTTTTTTCTCACAATTTTAAATTTTCATGAAAATTGAAAAAAAAGTCAGGAATGTTGGTATCATTTTGTAGCTTGTCTTTTTTCCTAACTTTTATAGAATAAATGTTTTTGGTTTGGTCCCCTTTGGGGAACGATATAGCCCTTGGGGCGAAATCCAAAATTACGGGGCTATTCGCTCCACCCGGGGTAATTCGCTCCACCACACGGGGCTATTCGCGCCGGCCCCATTTTAAAAGTTTATCTTTGAGAAATTATTTATTTTATGATTTAATTATCTTCAGACATTCGAATATAAACATTTTCAACCATTGGTTGACTGATTTGAACGTTTCATGACTCTCAAAAAATAAAAGAAAGCTAGTACCTAAAAGTGATAAAACGTACCCATTAAATGTTAACAATTTTGAACGTATATCAGTCAAAATTGGGTATTTTTGAGATCTGAAACTTTCTGTCGATAGGAATAGTGCCCGTTTACATTGTTCCATTCACAGATATGAGTTATAAGCAGTTCTGAGTGGTTTATTCATCGGTTTGTTCAAACAAAAATACCATTTTTAGGGTCATAAGCTTGAGGCACATGGTGCGATATGGGAATATTAGAATGGAATCAAAATCAATCCGAGGCTTTGCCTAAACATGCCAAAACTTTTTCGGATCTTAATTATCTTGTCAATTGTTTGAGTTATGCCGCGCACAAGAAATGCGAACGCAGACTCGGATGACGCCATAAGCACATCACAGTTTTGGACATAACTCCGTCAAAAAATAATATTTTTGAGATCTGAAACTTTTGGTTGACCAGTATAAAGTCCATCTACATTGCCACATTCACAGATATGAGTTCTGAGTGACCAATTAGCGGTAAAACGCAAAAATGAGGTGGCGCGAATAGCCCCTTGTGTTTGTGGCGCGAATAGCCCCTTGTGTTTGTGGCGCGAATAGCCCCAAGGCATATGTTGCTGTTCGGAGCTCGATCCAACGACAAAAATATTCAAAAGAAATTTATATCCATAAGAAAGAGCTGGTGATAAGCTACAAAATACATCAGACCGTTTTTAAAAAATATTGAATTTTAATGGTCAAAGCTGAAATTCTGTGGACCCGAAAAATGAACTCAGCACTAGCACAAAACACATTTATGTCTGTAAATTGTCTGTACTCGAATGAAAAATGTCAAGTATACCAACCAAATATGGAGTTTTTAATGCTCTTTCGAATGATACTAGAACTTTTTGTATATGTATTGCCTGTGTCGAGAAAAGGCCGATGAAGCGAATAGCCCCTTCGTCCCCTATATATGCGAATGATGAAATATTTCACTTCACTGCATTCACAGTGTAGAAGTACGACGAAAAAGAGAGAGAGGAGAATAACGCATTTTGTGAATTCATTTTAAAATTTATGTGCGGCATTGGAAGAAACGAGTCTTCATTCTTGGCTGCTTGACAAACACAAACCAATTAAATAATATCGTTAGAAAAAAAAATCCTTGTAATTTCATTTATGGCAACATCGCTCAATATGAACGATGTCTATTGACGTTCTGAAAGTATTTTAAAAAGAAGTCATATTGTTAATATGACGCAAAATGTTGGAAATAATAATGAAAAGAATCTGATAAAAGTTATAATATTGAATATGCAAATTAAGCTGAAACCACACTTTCGATATACAATTTTAACAAAATAACTTTAAATGTTGAAGTTCCTACTCGATTGATTTGAATGAGCATTTAGATGTTTTTCACAAATTTCTAATGACGAATACTTCCCATCCCGTCTTATTTCGAGCACGTTCCTGTGATTAAAGTGCAAAGTTCAATGACGAGAAAACTTGAAGTGCACATCAAATTACTTTTTGATGACCTTTAAATAGTGTGACCATTCTCATGTAGCCAATAATATGCTAAAATGCTGTGACTCATCAATAAATATCTCTTTAGACTAGCGTCGGTAATGTCTTCAAAATGACCCTTTTTTGCAATAAATTATCTCCACACGATTTGTGCGCTCGGTGACCACCAGTTAAGTGAACCGTTAGGCAGTAATAAATTGATAGAAATATCCTCCCTTCAACAAGAAATCAAAGGGAAAAAAACGAGTAAACGGTCATCAATTTGTTGCTCAACAAGGTGTAAACCAACCAACTACTGACCGACGGCTTAACGCGCATTTTCAGAAAATAAATTTTGATTTGATAAACAAGCGACTGCTTAATTTTATTATTGAATCAGAGTGACCGGAGCAAAGAAATCGAGCAGTGACCACTTGAAATTCTGTCTTTTTTCATGTGCAAGGAACCAGTTTTCATTCAATTGATTTCACCCTTCTTCTGAATGTCTTACAACTTTCTTAGATGGAATAGAAAGTTAAAGGGTTATTTTTGAAGGGAAATGAAAATAAGGAAATTGATAAATGACCGAGGTCAAAAATTAATGCAACATTTTTGGTCGACCAATGTCTGCGCATGTTTTTCAAATATATTAACACAGATTGCAAATGAAAAAGAAAAATTACTCGCGCCACAGGTATCAAGAGTTCAAATTTCAACCCTTCCGAATTTTATTATTCTTTTACCCTTACACAAACAAAATTTTTGCTTCATTTTTCAACTTGGAATCGTCATTAAATTTTGCAATACATTTTGATCTGCCGACGGCGTTTCCGTCTTTCAACGTAATGTATTTGACGATGTGCAAAAATGTCACATTTTGGTTTCAAAGATAAAAATTGAAACATTTTATATTTTGTGTGGACAAAAGCCATAAAATCAATAAACATCTTACACAAGTACGGCACTGTGGTCTTTCAAAAGAAAGAAAAACTTTGCTGAATTGATGGCAATTCGTTACTGTAAACCAAAATATAAATGATGTGACGATGAACCACTTCAAGACGTAAAAATTCAACGTTAAATCATTGGTAACGGTCCGAGTGGCTTAAATCCGACCCGAAAGCGTTCGCACAGTACTATTTCATTTCGGCATTTTTTTTTCAATTACAATAATAACAAATAGCGAGCGTCTCTCTTTTGTTCGTCGCTTCAGTGTCTATTAAATCCAGTTGAATATATGGAAGCGACAGAGTTTAAAGGACTAGATAAAAAGTATCAACGAGCTTCGCACCATCGCGCAATGTGAATGCAGATTTTGGGGTTTCATAAAAATAGAAGCCGAATTAAATAAGCATTTTATCTCGTCGGTCCGATCAGCAGAAATCTTCTTTTATTTATTTTTTTTTTGTTTGACTGCATTTGGGTTTATTGAAATGTTTATTTATGTATGGTGGCCGTTAATGAAATACGCTATCTGCTGAAATAGCATTTCAATTTGGTTGTTATTGTTACAATCACCTTTAGCGGTTGTTTGCCGTTAGATCCGTTCAAGTGCGACAGCACATTTGGGAATGTGTATCGATAAACTACTTTAAACGGCAGCAACAAAAAATGAATACTAAATTTTGAATAGGAGCAAACCCGAATCGATCCAAACTGATAACGAAATGCAATAAAACATGAGTATTCTTTGAGGTTGTACTTATGGGAATGTGTGAGAACACTCTCAAAACCATCCAAAACTTTTTACAAAATGGATGTTGTGGCCAAAGTATCTAATCCTCTGAAGGGTCTCTTGAATTCAGAGTTTAGTGACTTGATGTTGATATTCAAAAGAAAAATAAAAGAAATAGCAGAGAAAACGAAAACAAATGCTTATTATAACATCCGCAAAATTGACTCACTTTAGAATAAAAATTTACTTTATGTAGTTTCCGAGAGTCTATCACAAAAGTCATTTTGAGTTATTTAATTTCCATCCTGGGTGTTATGATATGCTCGTGAAAAATGGTGAGAAATTGGCTACGGAACGAGGCAAAAGAAAGCGCAAGCAAAGAAAAGATGAAAATCTGTCGCAAGCGCGTTTTTTGCGTGAAGAACAAAGAAAGCGAAAAATCAGCTGATGTGCCAGTTTCATACACAGTCGCTGTTGCCGTCAGTGAACTGACATAATAATTCTCTAATTCGTTTCGTAGCACGTTTTTTTTCTGAAGTTTTCTTTCGCGTTGCACGTCACTTCATTAAATGCTCCGCACAGATTTTTTTTCGGGTTGAAAAGTCTGCGATGACAAAAAAGAAAGAGGAAAAAAACACAGAAACAAAATGACATTATGTATTTAAATAAAAGTCGCGGAACAGCGTCTGGTGCAGCACAAAATCGTTATGTATTCGGTTGTTGGCTGATGCGGTGCAGAGAAGAAACCGAGTTTCACTCTTCTTAATTTCAAGCCTTGCAATTTGCATTCTATTTATCCTTATTTACGATTCGCTTTGTTTTCTCAATAAATTTTGAATATCTACAACAACTTGAGGAATTCGCTTGCATGAGCCATGCTCGCCGCTGTTGCCATTCCGTTAATTGTTATAGTGGTAATGTCGAAATGTTCCGCGAGCAAATATGAATGAAAAATTCCTTCTGTTCATATTTCGTCAGTGTTATGTTTTTTTCCTGCTTACAGAGTTCCGTAAGAATGTTGACGCCGCCACTCCAAAAACGAACACATCTCCCGTTCATTTGTGTGACGCGCGTTTTTTTTTCGCCCATTCCAAGCATGTAGTGCAACGAGCGCAATGATTTTCACGCGTGGAATATAAAAAATGCTGAATTCGTTTCGTCTTCTGCCTGCTTTTTCTCTCACTCTCACTCGTTCGCATCTCATGCAGCTTCTATGTGCGGATACATAGCGAATTCGTGTGCAATGAACGTGAGTGCGGAAGAGTGAGTTGGTGTGAATTTTATAGACATTCTATGAGAATGAAGGAAAAAAAGTACGTCTGAAACTGTGTAAATTGCAAGAAAATGTTGTGTATTTTTCAAGAGCAAGCGAACGGCAGCTGAAACAAGTACGGCTGTGGAAAAAACGCAGCGACAACAGCGAGCACGACAAAAAAAAAATCATGATAAATATGAATATTTATTTGAATATTGTGGAAGGTTAATGTCAGTCGCGAAAGTGAATTTTGTGCATCGTCGTCGATGAACTTTTTCTACAACACCAAATATGCAATCTTAAAAGCTGTCGCGGAAAAATCAATAACACGAACAAACTTTCGTTGATTTTTTCCCCGTTTGCGTTGCTCATTCATCGCATAGTTTCAAACTAATTTGGCTGGAATAAGGTCACGCGGCATTTTTCAAATCTAAAGTAAAAACAATTGAGTTCATTAATATCTGAATAAAATATTGCCCTAATTTTCAAGACGAAATCAGTAAAGTTATTCGAAAGGATGGTTTAGAATTTTGGTTTGAATTCATCATTTTCATTTATCATTCTATTGAATTAAATTTTAAGTCAAAATACAGCGCCAAGAAACAATCAGTCAATATACATTTAAACACACGCTTTAAGGTCACACCCAGTTCATTTACGCCTCTTTTTTACGGTCCGGTCTCGTCTTTAATTCAATGACTATTTATTTGAACAAATGCTTACGGCTTCGGCTGTTGTACATTTCGGCAAAAATAATGCCACCAAAAATGTACTGTTTTCGAAAGCCACCTTTCTCAATGTCGACCGTCGGTGCTAATACGATGAACGGTTCTGGGCGCGAGCCACTACCATTTTGCTCTTCTGTCCCCGTTCATTTGCGTTTCATTGTCGTCCAATATTCGCTGCCCCGTTTCATTCTGATTTGTTGCATTCGCAATTTCTCATTTGTGACCTTTTCATATGACCCTTGTCCAGTTATTTTGGAAACTATGCGGTTCGTTGAATATATATCAAATCAGCAGCAACAAGAAAGGGTTGACATAAAATGAAATTGGATTCTCTTCGTTTTGATTTGATTTCATTTTTTGCAAGCGACATTTAGCGAGTGGCCAATGTTTTGAATTTCAAATCGTTTGAAAGATTTCCGGCATAAATTCAAATCGAAACCTTTTTAAAAAATAGAACGAATTATTTGAATATTTCGACCGTACGTTTCAAACTGAATCGAAACACCGGAATTCTCTTCAGATATAGTTTCGTTTGATGAATTTGAATGTTCAAACCCTTCTCGTAGCGATTTGGATGCAGGTAAAGATTTTTTTGTCATCGGCAAGAGTTTTCAGCGTGTCGCATTCATCAAGGGTAGGCATAATTTCTTTGGTGGTTGTTTTGCGACACTGCCGTCACGATTGATTCCAGGTAGACGAAGGTATTGTTAAATTTTATGCAATCGGCATCAGCAACGGAACGGATTGTGAACTAACACAATAAAAATATAACATCCCGAGCTCATTTGCATATTATCGAAACAGATGTAAAATGTACAGACACCATACACGCAGATGATCAAATGCCTGCTATAAAAATTATAAATGATACGATTGTCTAGTCTCTTTTTTGGGCTCGCGTGCGTTCTTCAATATACTCACCATGCACCGCTGCATCTCATCAAATTAAACAAATCAGAGCGTTACTCATGAGACATGTGTTTAATTTATGGCATGAAAAATGTGTTTTTTGAAGAAAGAAAGAAGGACTTATTTTTTTTCACATTTTGATGTTTCATCAAAATTTCCACCAATTTGACGTCTCGGATCTGCTTAAAAAAGAAAGGGAAATTGAAACCGGACATGAAAAATTGCACAAAATCCAGAAGTTGAATAATCAAATCATTTTCTGCTCAATTTAATAATAGATTCCAACGATTTTCGTGTAACAACTGGTTTCATCGAATTCAATTTGGAAATGAAAAGAAAATACGTGTGCAGATCCTCCAAATGGAATGATGAGTGCTTCTGTGGCTGACTTTGGCAGGAAACATCAGCATCAATCGTGACAACAAATTATTTCCGATTGTTCTTCAATGACATTTCCTAAGCTAATCTTTGATGGAAATCAATACAGCTACAAAATCGATTGGCTTTGAATAACGAAAAGTTCAGGGAAAAGATGAGATTTAGTCAAATTGTAGTCGATTTGAACTCCACAATGACAGCTTCTATTATTGTGATTTCTAAAAACGAATTTCAAGAACGAGTTGAGGTAATAACAAATTTGAATTAATGGGCAAATTTTCGAAAATAAATATTGATAAAACCAAAACGGTATGATTTGAGTACGCCACAGAATCGTCGATAACACAAATGGTTCGATAAAAAATTGAGAAACATCGAATCCAAATGCACGCACAAAACATCGAAAAAAGGCGTGGTTCATTCAACGAATACCCTCTCCATTTTTTTGATCCTTTTACATATGCGTTCACATATGCGTACGTATTCATGTGTGCTCGTTCAAATGATACCCTCATCGCACTATGTACTGCTATATATCGTTCCGCATACGACGAATACATATCCATCGGGCCATATGTGGAGAGTTTACAAACATACTTGCTTCAATCCTACATACATGAATCGAACCCTCACACGCGTGTGTGGTATTGACTTCCATACAATACCCTAAATGCAGTGCGATATTTGGGCAGAAATGAACCGACAATCGATTTATATACTTCACTGAAAATGCTGTGTAAATAATAGAGACTGAATGGAGATTTACATGCATTACGAATGGTGGTCCAACGAGTTGAAATGGACAAATTGCTTTTCGCGAGAATTTATTCGATAAAAAAACATTATTTGCGAAAATGTTGCATACAAAGATTGTCTATAAAATACGTGTCATTTTAAAGAATAACGAATTTTAAGAATTTCATTCGATTCTTGAAAAAATATAATGAATGGCAAAAGACGATTACGCACAAAGTTTTAAGATGTATTTTCTTTTTTCAAGGTGCCTTCAAAATCTTCAGCAAGTAACTTCAATTCAATAAAATCTTCATGTTTTGCTTCGTGACCTTATTGATACCATGCATGCTGTTAAACTTCTTTTGGGCTAGCAGAAATACGTTCAATTATTTATCGCCACTACACAGGATATAATGGTATCTATTCATAACGACCAATCAAATTCAATTATACAATGGATATCCTTGGAAAGTTCACGATTTGTAGTAGAAATTTTACATGGTACTTCAGTGCACGTTTAGAAATCTTAATCCTCCGGAAAACTCGAATTATTTTACCAAAACAAAGAACTGTCTCATTGAAAATTGAAAATATATGAAAACAAGATACGTAAGATTTCTGAACGTACATGTAATACTCTAGCACAAAGTGTGCGAATGATTTACTGAATCAGAAAGTTCGTAAGGGGATAATAGTTATATTTGTTACCAAATCAATGTATTAAACAGCTTTAGATTTGAAAATAAATGTATAGAATAATGATTGTTCACTATAATTTGAAAAAATTTGAAATTTGGTCATATTTACACAGAATTCAATATAAAGCGTTTATATGCATAACAATATTTTGATATTATCATAGGACCCCGTGTGAAAAATTTGTGACTGACTAGCCAGCCGTCTAATTTCGGACTTTTTGGCTGACTATCAGTAACTAAAAGTGATTATCTCGAGCAAAATATTTGACTGTAGTCAACTTCAGTTATAGTCATCTAGTAGCCAAAAAGTCCGAAATTAGACGGCTGGCTGAAAGAATAACTAAAAGTGATTATTTCTATACAACATTCTTGAATTCAATCAACTTAGCCAGTTTTAGTTATTTGCAGCTACATACAACTGAATGACTGTCAGTCATTTTATTTGCATACGGGACACCATAAATCATGTGTATTGTTGTACTACTTGTGTGTTGATATATTTCTGTACTCGATAATGCACTCCGATACACAAACGTTTGAATAGAGAATCTTACATTTGAATACAAGGGGAGTGACACCAACGCTGGTTTCACCAATTTTTTCAATTGTTTCCTAATATATGCTATTTTTGCTAGTTTCCCTCAATGAAAGTGCTATTTTTTGCTAATATTTTCTATGTTCAACGTGACAGTTTGACAGTTCATGTACAAGTAACACTCATCAGGTTATTGTTGTATGCTTGGAAAAAAAGCAAAAAATTAGATTTTGGTAATTTTTCTAATCTTATTTCATAGAAAAGAACAAATCGTTCCATTTAAGTTCATAAAATAACTTTGTTCTAAACGGTTAAAAACAGCAAATAACAAATCGCTATTTTTTCAATAATATTGCTATTTTTGTTTCTTTCCTCTAGTATTTATATGAACTCCAAAAAATTGCTAATGGTGTCTCTCCCCATGTTTGCATACAATCCAAATGTGTTAATTTAATCATTTTAATCAAGTGTTTCCGCCTTTTGTCAACAAAGAGTAAACAATTTGAACAAAATGTTGTGAAAAGTCAGTCGAATGGAATGCATTTCAGCTAAGCCCAAGATCATGACCGTCTATTTTATGGTATTAAACAACTCACATTTATAGAATTCAAATGTAGTTTTATTTGGTTTTAAAATGAATTACAGTTGCGCATTTACAGCAGTTGCGAATACTGATTACTAAAAAATAAATAATAAACAATGCCTCAGTAAAAGAGAAAGGCGCAATAAAGACAAGCACAATAAAGGCACTAAGTATGGATATTTCATATGTATACAAAAATAAATCATTTTGAAACGTATTGTGATATGTTTCCTATTTCGGTAGAAAAAATAGATTTTTGTAAATTATCACAACGCTTTTTCCATTTAAATATTCGTTGCTTATGATTCGACCATTGGTGATCTTTGGAGTTTTGATTCTTGATTTTTAATATATTCGGAACACATGTGACTTGGATATTAGTATTTCTGGAGGCCTTCTTGTGAAATAATTGGACTGTTGTTGTTTTCCTTCTCCGAAAGGCTATATTTTTCGCAGAGTGTATCTTGCATCCAGCCCCCAGTAATCTTTTCTTCTTCGACCGCTTTCTGTTGTTCTTTTTGGATCTTTTTAAATTGCTCGATTTCGTAATTGTATTTCGGTGTTGTTATTCCCAGAGCAGCCGCAATCTTTTCTCCAACATAATCGCAAGTAGCCAATACCTTGTTGCCACCTATTAAAACATAATCAATCATTGTTGCCGGACCTTGTCCTTTCTGAAAATGTCAATAGAAAGTAAAAGCTGGTTAGAAATCGATAAAATTCTATTCATTCCAATCACATTAGCTTTATTATTCTATCAGCACGCGATTCAAGGTCAAAATACATTAACAACAAGGTCATTGTGTCGTATTGTGTCAAAAAAATCGAAGGTGTGAGTCATGGATACACAGTGTGTACACCTGTATACACACATGGAAGCAACATTGGTGTAGGACTTACCTCATCATCTTTGTTTACAGCGTCCACTTCATCATCTGAACTGTATTCTTCCATTATTCCATCGCTGAAATGCAATATTCGCCTGGGTGTTTTCACGTGCACTGATGTTAGTGCAGTTGGAGGCTGTTGTTCTGAATCACTCAGCTTTGAAATTATTTGCAACTCCGTCATTTTTACGCACAACGAAACTGCTTTGTTCCCACTTGGTTAAATTTAATCTGCACAAGTTTTTAATGTAGATTAATTTCAATTTAGTTGAATGGAAATGTGAACTGGGATATTTTTTTGGGAAAATGCACTCCAAACGTATTTACGCACCTGCTAATACTGACCTGTGTTGATTTGTTTGGTTTTCATTCACAAATGACTGACACTACGTGTCTGTTGTTGTTTATGGCAATTTCATTGTCAAATGCTACTTTCCAATTTTGAGCATACTGTTTCTGGCGCCATCTAACGTTGATAGCGTGAAATTTTTGGAACCGAAACGAAAATGAAACTCTCTGTTTATAACTGCCCTGATTTTCAGATTTAAGTAATCCGCTTTAATTTATATATTTATTTACAATATTTTCATCTTATAAGATGAGGACTATAGTTTTGTTTGTTCAAAAACTGTAGATTAGTTTTTTTATTCGTAAAATATTCAGTTTTTATTCAATAAATTTCAATATCGTAGTCTCCAGTTTATGATAAAAGGCAATTTATGAAATTATTTCAAAAGATTTTTAAATAAGAAACTATTGTTTGTCATACATGTAAAAGCACCGGTTCCACTTTTACATGGCTGCCCAACCATCAGTCGACTTGATGGGGAACTTAAACTATCCAATTGACTCTTTACAATGGCGGACTTCAAAAATTTGAGCGTGGATTCGAATGACATTTGTTGCAACGGTGAAGCTGAAGACTCAATGCCAGAACGACTGAGTGGCTTGAAAGTACCATCGAATGTCATGTAGTCAGCAATTAATAGCAAATGCCGAGGATCGACTGTGATACCGTATACCTGGAACACCTGTTGTACTTCCTACAATGGCAGAAAAATTGGTGGAATGAGTAAATGTGAGAGTTAAATTCCGAATAAGAATAAAAATGAACAAACCTTCACAACAACTCTGGCCGCTGCTTCGATACCATACGTTTGCGCCATAGCGTGAATTTGATTTGTGTACAGACGATTTAAATCAAGCACCTCCATATGTTTAAACATTTCCTGTTTGATAGAGAAAAAAATAGCCAATTATGTTACAAATTTAAGTATATAACTACTCCACTCCTTTTTTCATAAGAAAATGGTGAAGATACTCACTGTAATGTTGATACCATCCGTTTTCAGGAAAATGTCATCGTTTTTGTTATATGTGATCGCACGTTTGATAAGTGGCACTTCGGATATAACTGATTTTTGAGCGACTTCTTTCAATACAATTGAAAGGTCAACATTTTTATACGCCATATTCAAATGGAAGGTCAATTCACACCACAAATGTGTATATTTATCAACTTTGTATTGTGTGTTATATTCATTGGACTCAAATCCAGCGAGTTTTTCCTCTTCGTCTTGTTCTTCAATTATATGATCCTGAATTAGATCCATTTCAACATCGGACTCATTATTATCAGACGCAACTTGTTCTTCAACAGCCGCTTCATCGTAATCACATTCATCCATGGCTTTGTTTTTCAATTTAACGGCAGTTGCGTCATCATCTTCTCCGATCGCTTCATCATCGGAACTTTCGTTGGCAGCAGGGCTTGCATCATTGTCTGGTTCCCTCTCGTCGATGTCACGGTCTTGATAACCTTCGGCCGTTTTCTTTTTCTTTTCTTCTGCACCGATATCCACTGATGAATATTTTTCCTGTGCTGCTTTTGCGATGGCTTTGAACATCAGTTTGAAAAATGATTCGCGCATGTGTCGAAGAATTTTCTTTGGTGTCACGGCAAAGTCTTGTTCGTAGGCATCACGTTGCAAGAAATTGAAGCGAACACAATAGTTTCTTGCTCGATCCGGCCGCAAAACTAAGTGTGATTTCACATTTATGGTCTCCAAAACATCGGCTACGGTAACTCGAGCCATTTTCTTTCGCAGTTTTTCGGCTTGTTGTTCCATATCCCGGTGTTTCTGGAATGGAATATCGAGCGATGGAGTTTTGATATTTTCCGTGGCAAACATAAGAATTTCTCGAAGACGCGGAATACCGAGAGTCACGTTCATTTCACCTCTACCAGCAAAGTGAAATGTGTTCAGTGTCATCTGCGAGGGAATGGTTGATTCGATTAGTAATTAGCAGGTAAAAACATAATAATAACAACAACGACAAAAACTAGCTAACCTGTGTGGATGGTTCTCCGATCGATTGAGCCGCCAACAATCCGACAGGTTCCCCAGGAGCAGCCAATGATTTCATTGTTTTCATCGCAATCACGTTTTGGAACGAATCCGAATCAATATTCAAATTCTTCATGTAGTTCACCATTAAACCTTCGACGTGCTCGGGCAATGAGCTGAAATTACAATCTGGCTGATATCGACTAACTACTGGATCTGGACGTGTAATGCACTTTTTCGAATATTTCGCTTTTTGTTCGTCATCAGCTTCATTCCACAGCTTCACAATTTGCTGGTCAATTTTCCGACGGCCAGACTTTTTACTTATTTTATTGGGATTTTTCAATTCGATATCCGACACAATTTCTTTGGAGAACATTTGGAAGCTGGTTTCACGTCGTTTGCTTCCATTCGCATGCTTTTTGAGCCAAGAACGAACCTTTTTCTTGTGCTTTATTACATTGTCATAGTTTTCACTATCTTTCAATTCGTCCAAGAATTCATTGTTTGGAATAATATTTTCCATATTGTCAACCAGGAATGGGAATTGTTTGGTTTTTAAAAACTGCGATTTTGAAACATCCATTCCGTCTTCACCGTACATGAACTGAACCACTGAATTATCACTATCACGTACTGTCATGTCATAGTGCACATTCAATCCTTCCAAATGCTTAATCAAACAACGTTGCAAATAACCAGAACGACTGGTTTTTACAGCTGTATCAATCAAACCCTGCATGGAAAAAAACGGCATTTAGTAAAACTATTTCCGTTCGGAATAAAGAACTGTGAAGCCTATGAAAGAGGAATGGTAACTTACTTCACGTCCAGCCATACAATGGAAGAAGAAATCTTGTGGTTGAATTCCCGTCATGAAGCGACCATCGATAAAACCGCCGGCCTTTGGACACATCTCAAACGGAGGAAAACATGGGAGCGTACGTCCAGATATCATCATTGGCGGTCTTTTACCTTCCAATTCAATTTGCCCGAGCAGACAGGAAATTTGCATAGTGTTGACTGTCGATCCTTTGGCACCAGATCCAACCATTAGTTGAAGATTGTTTTCTGGGAATTTACATAGCAAACCGGCTGGCAAACAGATTCTGTGGAAAAAAAATTGTTAAGTGATTGTTACTTCTTTTTTCAACGAGAGGAAAAGAAGTTCTTTTTCTCAAAAGAATGAAGGTTCACTCACTTGTTGATACGGTTTGTGTAGCTGTCTAGCGCAGATTTGTATGATCTATCCAACACTGTTCTGAATTTCGGGTCTCTATGAATGGCTTCCGCCATTTTTTCGGCTAAAATCTCAAATGGAGTGTCTACTGGCAATTCCAAGGCTGTTGCTACCGCCTCTGGACCGATCTGAAATTAGGTTATCAAAAAAAGAACATCATTTCATTGAACAATTATATTGGCAATATTTTCACTACCTTGCGACTCTTTTTGATGACCTTTCTTCGGTTTTTGTCTGCGTTTGGCAAAACTAAAATATCATGAACACCAAGGGTAAACCCTTCGCGTTGAAGGAAGAATGTAAAGAGTTTCGAAAACGATGATAGCAACTGTGTCGAACATTGTCCTCCGTACAATTCGTACATGCAGTGAATCAATCCGTACGGTGTTGCACCATAATGGGTTTTATCCAGAACACCAACCATTAACTCGCCTCCACGAATGATGACTTCACTTTCAGTCATGTTGATATCGGTCAATGGTGTGCCACCGGCCAACCAAGGACGCTCTTCTTCTGTTTGCCACGATTTTACGTTCGTTTTGGCCGTTGACTTTAGATTGATTTTGTGTTCTCCTTGTGGAATGATATTCATAAGAACAGTCGACAAAATTTGTTTACCAGACCATAGTCTGATCGGCTTGATAATTGTTGGTGGTAAGAATTTGATATCCTTCGAAATGTGTGCCAATGCAACGAACACCAATTGTTGATAGTCTTCTCTGTTGAAAAACCGACCTCTCATCGACATTTTTACACCGGAAATAACGTGATCTTGAATCAAACCGCCAAGCGGCGTTCCATCCTTCGCTACCAAGTATTGATTCGGCACATTGATCAAATTATAAGCTTCACTGCGGCCCAATTCATTTTGTGGCACATGAGCATTCATTTCGTCACCATCAAAATCAGCATTGTACGATTTACAGTTGGAGTAATGTAATCGGAAAGTTTTCTCTCCCTTAAGAATGCGCACTTTATGGGCCATTATACTGTTCTTGTGCAACGTCGGCTGACGGTTCAACAGCATTACGTCGTTGTTCAGCAAGTGTCGATGTACGATTTTTATACCTTTTTCAGATGGAGTCAACAGCATTTTGGCCAGACTTTCACGCTTAGCTGGATCAGCTCCCGATACAATTTGCATGCGACCTTGTTCATCCTCAATAAAATTGGCACTGGAAATGAAATGCGTATGACAAATTAGTTTTACACTTCGAGAAAAGAAAATGCAAGTAACTCACCCTGGATGAACGTTCGGGCCATTGATAACCATTTTTCGTAACTCGGCAACATTCCATGATGTAACTGGTACTGGATAATTCAGTTTTCTTGCAAACACTTCGGGCAAGCCAATTTCGTCAACGTTAATATTTGGATCCGGTGTTATGACAGTACGAGCGGCATAGTTGACACGTTTTCCCATCATGTGCAATCGAATGATACCGGTTTTCTTTTCAAGGACCTGCTTCAAACCCTGAACACCGTGCGTATTCTGGCCTAGTGTACTATCCCAAGTTTGATCGACGCATAATTGCAATTTTTGCCAAGAGTTATACATTTTATCATACGGCGTATCTCCTGCGGCACTATCATATAATGCCTGTGTTTCACTCGCCTGTGCCTCAACTACGCTTCCATTTATCTTTGAACTAATTGCTTTAAGCAGAAGGTTCGCTTCAACGATATTCTTTAAAATCGTCGTTTGTGGATGTTCTTTAATTTCGTTCTGAAATTTGTTTGCTGGTCGAACGAGTGGCGGTGGAACTGGAATCACATCCATAAAGAAAATGTCGATCGCATACTCAACATCTGCTGGTGCATGCATCAAAACTGGAAACAACACTTTCAATAAATCATCATGCATATCGTACACTTTTCGCACGTATTCACGGCATTCGTCTGCTAACAGTGCTTTGCTCACGGTTTTGGAACGACCTAAAGTATCATTTCTATTAAAAAAAAACGAAACGAAAATGCATTGAAATGATTGATTTTTCTGTCAAAATCAAATGTTTTACTCACAAATCCGAGTCGAATTCCGATTTTGGAGCCGATAACATCAACTTTTTGAATGAAAACTTGACTTTCTTTAGCGCCTCTTTGCAGTGAATGCATCGTTTATTTGGGCTACTCTTGATCGAACTATTAACGATTGATGTTCGCAATGCCTCGGAATTTTTTGTATTCTCAGCTACATCGCATGATTTCAAACCGAAATTCAATAAACGTTTGGATTCTTCTATTTTCGCCGCTTTCTCTTCGCTCGACTTTTCCGCAACAACTTCTGACTTGAATATTTCAATTTCCTGAGCTTCGATTATGTAGCCAGCGTCCAGCAGTTTCAATTGCAATACTAAAATTTCCATAACATTTTCAGAAATTTGCAATTGGAAGCAGCTTAAACAGGTGATTCGAAGAATGTCGTAGACACTTTTCATAAAAATCGGATTGTAAACAAGCATCGACAAATCAATGTGGCCCATATGACCGTTGCAGTGCAAAGTTCTATAGCAAGTAGCGCACGGATCCGAATTGATGGAAAACGGACCTGAAAGTTAAGGTAGTTTGTTAATTGATAAGAGAATTGATAATACACATGTTTCAAATGAATGTCATAATCTTCTTGCACTGCAGCAATTTCTTACCCATTTTCGGATCATATAAACCTCCCGGCAACGCATGGCCCAATGGATCGAATAACAGTGGAGTTACTACCTTGGCTACACTTAGTGCACGTATATTATTCGGGCTAAACACCGAAAATCGTATATTCTTCATTTCCAAATGATGAAGCTTCTTCATGGTGGTTGAGGTTAAGTCACTTCCAATTTCTACAGTAAATAAATGAATGTTCGTTCGTTCCGCGTTAAAAATCCATTAATCATAACCGTAAATTTACGAAACTCAAAATTTCCAAGAGAAATTTTTGAAATGTTTATTCAAAAATCTAAATAAAAATTCGTTTTGCGACCGGGCACACACCGCCGATGCAATGTGTTTTCCAAATTAAATGCAATGTGCGTTTGACTTGACAGCTACTGTCACTCGCTTGAATTGTCAAAAACTGCTACAAAAATTCTAGTGGATTTTCTAACCAAAGAAAAATTGCTTTGACGAATAATATGAAGCCGAAAATGATTGAAAACGGATTCAATTACTCACATACCTTGATGAGATGATAGCCTAAATTTCATTTCTTTCTCTTAATTATTAAATAAAACAAGACACAATGAAATTCCATATGTATAAAAATCGGATTTATTATGCTTTTAAAATGGAAATGAAAACTTGAAATTGTCGCATATTGTTGACTCTTTCCTCTTAAATCTATACGTGGTTTCGCAACGAAATTTTGCTTATTTGAGAACTGGTAGCTTATTTGAAGGTGAATAAACTGGAAAGAAAACGCAAATCTAGTCTCCTCCTTCCTTCTTCTCTTTGAGTGCTTCCTTGAAACGTTCCTCGAACAGCGACAGCTCGGAGATGATATCGGTGATGGCATTCATGAAAGCTTCTTGTGGTGAATAGTCACTTGTTGTCTGGATGCGCAGTACGAACTTATGCTCCAATGGATGTGGATTTTTGTAGCCAGCGAACAAAACATGTGGGTCTTTCAACAATTGGTTGCGGATCATGTTGCCCAAAGTGTGGTCTTCTTTGTTTACCGTGAAAATTGCAGCATTCGGCACTTTTGTATCGAGCTCTTTGACGATTTTCTTCTCTCCCTCATGCAGCAAAAACGACTCGAAGGTTGGTGGCGCATTCATTTTGCCTTTGCTTCGAAAATGTTCACCTTTTCAACTGAACTAAAATAAATTTTGCTACTTTTTAGTGGAAAAAATTGTTGTTCGCCTGAATTGTGCTTGTACACTGATGCGACTTTGTCACAATAGTACGTTTTGAGGCTGTTTGGTGTCGCTGTTGCGTGCATATAGATTGTACGCGCCGAAATTCAGAACGTCATTGTCAAACAAACACGAAGAACGCTATTTCAACACTTTTGAAATCCTAGTTTACAGTCGGAAAAATCAAAAGTAAAAGAGGAATTGCTTCGAAAGAATCAAGCAATTGATTTATCCACGATGCCCATCGCTCGATTCAAGGGTGTTTTACTTTGCAGTAGCGAAGATAAGGTAATTACAAATGAATTTATGACATATTTTTCCAGAAACACTGTTTTTAAGAAATGTTTGTTCTGTGCTGCAGAATCACCCGGCTACTAACCTTATAAGCAGTTCAAGCAAAAAATGGAAATGCGAAGAAACCGGATTGGATTCGGTGTACGTAGTTTTGCAATTTGAAAAACCGACAAAAATCAGTGGCATTGATATTGGCAACGAGAATTCATCGTTTATCGAAGTGTCAGTTGGACGAAGTGGATGGCCGGTTGAAAGATTCAAGGTTTGTTTTTTGGGAATGTTGTAACAGTGCGCATTAATGAGTGCGCAATTTAATATTGTAATTTTATTTCGAATTCAGACAATTTTGGTGTCATCATCGTTCATGACAATAATCGACAGTCGAAATTCGGAAAACCCAAATCGCGTGCGGTGCTTTAGTAGAGACGCACTGATGCCAGAAGTGGCGGAAGAAAAATGGGAACTCATCAAAGTGACTTGCACACAAGGTTTCAACAAACATGTTCTATTTGGATTGTCGTTCATCAAAATTCATACACCAGACGCTGTTGCAGCATCGGTTTCAGAATCTTCACCCGTTAAACCAACTGTACCAAGTGTTACAAGTGTTACAGCAAGTCCGAAAGAGAAGAAAAGTTGTGACGAGGCATTAGGCTTGCCGAAAACCAGTGTGTTTGCTAAATTTAGAATGCGTGTCGACTCATCTGATTCATCATCGGATAAAGAAGCTGAGACTTCATCATCATTGTTTTCAAAATGGAAAAAAGAAAAGGATACTCCGCTCAAAGACTCACACAATGTCAGCGGTGAGTTTATATGTATATAAATAATGAACGCTTTGTTCTATAAAGTACCGCTATTCAAACAGAAAAACCATATTTGTTTCAAATTTGTTGTTCATTTCAGCGGCAGCAGCGATTCGAGATGCATCGTCATCGATGTCCAAACTGGAACAATGCACAAAAATCAATCACAAAATCGCAACCCCAACGGGAAAGACAGAAAGGCCAGTTGATAATGGTGACAAAAATTCGAAAGAAGCGCGACTTAACCGATACCGCCCGGCCATCTTGTACGACGAGGACGATGAAAATACATCGAATCCAAGATTGGAGAAGATTATAAACGAAGACAAAGAGCGCATTGAACGCGAGCGAATGGAATTGCTCGATAAGAAGAAGGGAAAAAAAGATATTTCACGTGAGGAAAAAACAAAGAACAAAATGGAATCGTCAGCTAACAAGTTCAAAGTGTTTTTGCAAGATGACATCCCAAGCCAATCGAAAGACAACGGTACAAACAAACAAGATGATAACGATGATAACGATGATAACGACGATGACGATGACGATGACGATGATATTGTTGAAGTGAAAGCATTATCGCCAGCTAAAGTTGATCTAACGGCCACTAGCTCACAAGCATCTCGTTCACCGTCCCCCGATCCAAGTACACCGCCAGCTTGGAAGGTAAAAAACAAACGTCCATCGACTTCGAACAATCTCAGTGACGTTGTTGACGACGATGACGATATTTTTGACGAGAAAACTCAATCACCTGCGAAGGTTGATCCGGCGGCACCTGACAGCCCACAAGCATCGCGTTCACGGTCTCCCGATCCAAGTACACCACCAGCTTGGAAGGTGAAGAACAAACGCCAGTCGACTTCAAACGAAAGCAGTGCCAGCAAGCGCAGCCGAAAATCACCATCACCAGAGCGCAACACACAAAACGACAAACGTTTTGATGAAATTTTGCGAGGAGTGGTGTTTGTTATCAGTGGTATTCAGGTAAAATACGCTTTCATCAAATAGTTTGACCAATTTCCACAATACATTGTGTGTATATTTTCAGAACCCAGAACGCGCTGATATGCGGACACAGGGTCTTAAGATGGGAGCAAAATACAAGCCAGACTGGGACGACTCATGCACACATTTGATGTAAGAATTTTTATTACATTATGATGGCATCAATTCCTAACCTTTTTCTCGATTTTAGATGTGCCTTCAAAAACACTCCGAAGTACAAACAGGTGCAAGGCTCTGGCATAATCGTGAACAAAGACTGGATTGGTGATTGTTTCACGCAAAAGAAAAAGCTACCTTGGCAAGATTATCAGCTGTAAATTTTCTTCCTTATCGCCATTTGCAGTTTATACATACTTATGTGATTTTGTCCCATGACAAAGTGTTTGTCGTTCCGAAAGAAAATTTCGTTCTTATATACATATAAATCTAAAAGTTCAATTTGAAAAACTAGAATAAAAGAAGTTGAATAAAGACACAGAAAATTCATTAATAAAATCTCATTTGTTCGGTATTATTTGTCACAAAGTTTCGTATCATATTTATTCATATTTATTCAGAATTTAAATGAACATAAAGTTTTTTTTTTCTTGAGCTTGAGTTAAAAAGTGACAGTACAGAAAAAAAATGTCCACTCAAAAGAAAGTGTGTAATTTACAACGTTTGCTCTTTGCGAATAAAATTAGAGATAATTTATAATATGTTAATCGTAATATTTACATGTAAAATATGTTCTCGCGTATGGCTAATTAATGTTTGTCTAACCTCTTTTTTTGTTTTAAAAAACGTATTTAAACGACTAAATGACCTGTTACGTTTTTCTGCGAATTTTGTTTTGCTTCTACGTATTTCAAAAATCGTCCATCTGTTGCCCTTAAAAAGGTTGTTCTGTTTTTGTTTGTTTTTTTTATTCTCATTTTTTCCTTGTAGCTTAAATTGTGTTTTAATTTCTTGTGAAAAATATTTGCTTAATATGTTCAATCCTTATCTAAGCGACTTGCGTTCAATTTTTTTTCTCTCGTTCACTAAATCTCTCCGTATACACGAACTGGTAAGTATACTTGCAATAAATTCTATTCAATTTCATTCATTCTATTTACTAATCGCTCACTTGTCTATTATCATTATTGAAATCTTGTATGTTTTGTCCTCCCTCCATATTGTTTTTACTTCCTCTCCATCTCTCTTTAAATACACGTTAAATTAAATTTGTATAATAATTATAATAAAAAAATTATAAGTTGATCACAGCAGTTCGGAAAATAAACCACCAAACCATGCTAGATAAATTGGCAAAAAGTATGTAAATAGGGCACGTTTGAGAGACATTTGCGAGGTGGTGCCGACAGCGCTGCTGCCCGAACTATTATGGTTAATACTATTACTATCGATTTCATTAATTTTATTGCTTTTGTTTGGATCAACGTTAGTTTTAGTTTCTTTTTCACTTGTGTCGGGTGCGCTGCCAGTGCCACTGTGTCCATTGCCTCCGACTGGATCGACTGGGTGTGTCGTCGATGGTCCGGATTCGTTG
Organism: Sitodiplosis mosellana; assembly: GCF_009176505.1. Lineage (NCBI taxonomy): Eukaryota > Metazoa > Arthropoda > Insecta > Diptera > Cecidomyiidae > Sitodiplosis > Sitodiplosis mosellana. The sequence goes on along the minus strand of NW_022595260.1, from coordinate 1,724,577 downwards.
ATTCCGGGCGTATAGTCAATCGTACCTATACCAGAACCCTCCTCCTCACTATCTTCGATGCTTCCACCGCCTGAGCCCGAACCGCTACCATAGTAGGGCTCCTCTGAAAAATCGAAAAAAAGAATTGATTAAAATTTAATTCGAAACAATAAATAACTGAGGAAAATAGTAAGTTTCCCTGCAATCGATACATACCAACATCAGCCCATTCAACGTCATGGCCATTGTATGCATTTCGCAGTTGGATGACGGTATTTTTCAGCGCAAACAATTGTGCATCGAATGTAGCTGTACGTCTGCTATTCAACGGCGATGGGAATTCGGGATTTGAAGCCTGATCATTGGCAATCATGTGTGGATATCTGAAAGTACAAGGAAATTTCCATTTAATTTAGTTCATAAATTAATTCGACATGTGCATGATTTAGCGTAATTAAAATTAATTCAGGTGGCCAGACGTGCGCGTTTTAAGAGCACAGTCCTCGATTTCGAGTTCAGTCTTCGCGTCCTCGCAAAATTTAAAAAATTAGTCAAAAATGTACAAAATGTCCTCTCCCAAAATGTGAGAGTCTACTTTGTATTATGATCAACGTAAAACATACGTAGTGTCAATACACACATAGGCGTATAAACCCCAACATGCACACACCATATCAACTTTTGCTCAATGTACACAATGTATTAATTTCGCTCTTGCTTAGAATTTTTCATAAAACATTAAACAAGATTGCATGAGATGAGACAAAACATATATTACACACTGGAAAGAGAGGAGAGGAAAAATGTTATCAGGGCTGATTCGAGTTAATGACACTGAACCAAGTATGAACGTTTTAATTTGAATGCATATAGAATGAAAAAATGTGTCGAATATTTTCGTTTTTTTTAATGCAAAATCGAAGTGAGAATATCGCAAAATTGAAAGAAAGATTGACAATTTGAAAACAAAATCTATGTATTTTTTTTTCTTCTAAAGAAATAACAATCTTTTTCTTTATTGAATTGGAAATCTTCAGATGGAACAACGACGTATACTGAATTTTACACGTTATTTTGACACAAAATACATTTTTAGTGGCGAAATCTTTTTATAATTCAAATGTCCTCGTTTTTAATCATTTTCCCGAGGATGTGTCCTCGTTTTTGCTCAGATGCATCAAGCCACCTTAAGCATAATAAATGGTAATTACCTGTCGATTCGATTTCCATTCCAGCAATTCATGTCATTGCTTGGCGATGCGGCAATTTCGTCATTGTTACAAATTTGATACGGCAAATTCGACCAGAATTTTTTGGAATCCTTGACCTTTGTTCGAATGTCTTTAACAAGTTTGTCGAGCGGCGGCTCTTTATTGTCATCGTTGTCATCGTCGTTGCGACCTTTCGAAGCAACATTTGCTCCATTTCGATTGTTGTTCTTATTCTTTCGACGCCCTTTATTCGATGATGAACTTATGACTTCTTCTTCTTCAGACTCACCATCGAATTGGAGTGGCTCAAACACTAAGTCACGATTATTTGCACGTTCTGTTTGAGCTGGCACGGTTTGACGTTTGAAGCGATTCAATTTGCTTGATGGTAAGTCATTTTCATATTCCTGTAGAGATTCAACGTTTGTCGATTCTTCAGCGAACGAAAAGTTGTCAATCGATTCGTCTTTACTAATATCATCAAAGTATCGTTTTTCCGAAAGCAGCAATCGTGGGCTGATTGAGCGGCGTTTGCGTTGTCTTGGGTTCAACTGTGGCTTTCCGCATCCATTGAAAATTTGAGCCGAAATATCTTGCCCAGTTTCCTGAACGTTCAAAGAAGAAATTCGGTTAATATGCGCTGTATTTGATTAGAGTTGTTGAGTGATACTTTACCTGGAAATTCATGATTGCCTCTGAAATTTTGATATTGATTGGTTCAACAACCATAACAATATTGAATGGTCCCAATAATCGTTCGGTGATTTTATCCATTGACTGTACAAAGTTGTCCCATTCAACGTCCAATTCGATGAAATGATTCAAACATCCTCGCATAACATTTACACAGTAATTTGAGCAAGGTTTCTCAACGAATCCTCGGCATGCACCGCATTGTTGCATTTTGGTTAATGCACTGGTGCACTCAGCACCCGGCCGAACAGTTGCCATATTTCTAGCCACTTCAGCTGCCGACGTTATTGCTTGTTCAAATGTTCGTGTTGCCACAAACGATCGTTTTATTTGCCCAGTCAATTTTTCGGGGACATCTCCGAATGGTTTCAATTGTTTCATGTGCTCACTCACACAACCCAAATATCTAATTGAAAATGACGACACAGAAAAAGCAAAGGAAATTCCATTAAAAAATCGTTCACAAACAAATCGTAAATAATTCATGTTCGTGTGCTCTACTCACTTGTCATCGAATTTGTATTGGGAATTCAAAACAACAAACATACGTTGATAAAGTATGTTAAAAAATGAATCCAAAGCCTCGGTTAAATCGACTTTCCCACGATTGTAGTAGTTTTCCAAATCATTGAAAAGATCGGAGAACACGTACGAATTTTGTTCATAAATCACGCCATAAGTTCGCTTGAACATTTCATGGAATTCCGATTTCGACTGGGATAATAAATTTTTGAAGAATTCTGAAAATGGAAAAGAGAGAAAATAGAGAACCACTTAAATAATTTGTCTTCCAAGTGCTGATTTGAAAATCTATTTTCAATTCTTTTTTCTAGTGTAGCGATTGACTGGTTGTGAATGATGTGCATTGTGCAATCTCGAGTGAAACGTACCATTGAAACGGTTGGCTCGTGCCGACAGCACCGATGCTAATTTTCCAATCAATTCTTTGGTATTTCGTTCGAGTGTGGTACGTGAGCTGCTAGCCAATTTGAGCTCCATGTTTTTCGAGCAACATGTTCCAGATGCGGGTGTATCACAATAAACCAAACGAGCGTCTGAAAAGAGAATTGCAAAAAGAAGAGAAAAAAAATCGAATCGTTAGCAGTGATTAAAAATAGATTGCTTAAAAACTACAGAATAAAATTTGATTTCGTTCTCAATGACACGAGAAAGAGAGAGGCGCGCATCGCAACAAACTGACCGAGAATCGATATCCGGATAATAATAGATCAGACTGAATAAAATCCGGTTTAATTATAAATTTCGGTTCGATAAATTTCGGATCGGTTGCAAGTGCAATGTTCGGAATTTGACTTTCAACCGATAGCTTGTTTTGTATGTGTGTGTGTGTGTGCATATGTTGAATTTGGAGGTAAAGGCAATGAAAAATCGATTTCTATTGATACAAATCATTTCCGAAGCGACGTACTACTACATTATTTGCTTGCTTGAAGTCATTTTTCAGGCATCGGGATCATCTTCATTTCAATATTCACAATGCCAGCAATTCGATGGCATTAAAGAAAGATATATATGCATGTGGCTTGAGTTTGATTCCAAACACACGAATGTGAATGTGTAAATAGATAAAGCAAATAATCTGACTGTTTACACTGTCTACTCCGAGTACAAATAATATCATGTTTTTGATTTCCAAGCAAATTCATGCTCAACACTTTTCCACACATAGACACAACCACACACATTTTCTCGACAAAACATTTCATTCCAATTTTCGAGACGATGATACATACGGGATCCAACATCATCGTCAAAATTGTTTAATGTTTTGGACAAAATATTTTCGGTATTATGTGTTCAATGTTTGTGCAACGGATTCCGTGTATTGCCCAATCGACAGCCTATCGACTGTTTATTCGACTAATGCAACCAAATAAACGCATTCGGTCAAAAGAAAATCCCCACTGAATGGGTAATGTTGCGTCTGATATCAGTAAGTCGATTGTTGAAAGATATGACAAGTGATTGTTTGTATAAGACTTTTTCAAACAATCTTTGTAAATGGAGAAAACCTTTTATGCGATCGCTGGCAGCGATAACGAGCTGAAGGTGTAGAAATATATAACTCATAGAAGTCCTATCAAATTGATATGAATCGCTGCATCGATATAGCTCAATTACTGTCGAATATATTCTGAACCATGCATTCTGCTGAAAGCGAGAGAAGATTAATTTTTGTTCGCACGAAATTTGATAGATATTCAAATTACGTTGTCAAGTGTGGTCTCGTTTTGCCTGCTCTGTTTTAAAAATAAGCCATCTGATTAAACATAGTGACTGAATTCGAAACGCACATGTGGAGTCAATGAATAATAAATTAAAGTCGAAATTTCGTGAGTTCATCATTAGACAGGGAGGCAAGAAAAGTAGCTGTGAAAACATTTATAGCAACGGCCGCATGTCTGGCGTATCTGAATGAAATCAACAACAACGATACAAAATATACTTGGGCAATGTTATATAGAGCGATTGTCAATTGAATTTTGTTTACATAAAATTAGTGTGAATGAGTCTTCTGCTATTTAGATTTCAATGTGAATTTAAAAAGAGTGTAATTTAATGTACAAAATTTGTGGAAGTATCGTCATTTGAAAGGCGAAAATATCGCCGTGTCAAAAATGACATAAAATATTTTGGAGTGTTTTTTTATTTGAGAACGAAGCGATGGGGAATTTTATGTGATGTATTTTTATGGCTTTCATATTTTTTTATAGCCAAACAGACGCTTATAATTTCCTCGGTAAAAATCTCTTCAGGTAGCCACAATCATGCAGGCAATGCCACATTTTTCATTCGACTATTTGCACATCGGCATCCTACACAAAAAGCCGTGTTCGTGGCTGTGTTTGTGACGGTGCACTGATACACGGTATTTGGTATTTCTTTTTGTATTGGCGTTCAATTCCAGCTTTGATTTATTATGATGTTTGTCGCATCGCAGAGGAATAAGAGGTAAAAGGCTGAAATCCTGTAATAAAATTTCCCGTATTTATCAATAAGTAGGCAGGTGAACGTTGACGAGTGTGTGGTTGTTGCATTGCTGGCGTGCGTGGCAATAAACGTATTTCGATTGAATTTATATTCTTTTATCAGTTTTATCAAGAACACGTTGAACAACTTCGATATTTATTGAAATTCCTGAATAAAAAGCCGAGCACAAAAGCCAAACAACACCAACTGAATTGCGTTCAAACAAAAAAATGATTTAATCCATAATAAAGAAAGGTTTTATCGTGCGTTTGATTTGAAGAACTGAATCATCACATTCTCTTTTCGTTTGCTCGCATTTATTATACGAATGGAATGGAACTATCAAAGTCATGCACGCACACACACTGTGAAATTAACTGGTGTGAAGCCTTAGATAAGATTAATTGAACAATTGACTTGAAAATATGTCAAACAATCTCGTTTTCCCAATAAATCAAATTGATTGGAGAATCAATTGTCGTTGAGTACTGCTTTTAAGTGGATTGGAATTTGGTTGCCTCGAATTTGCCGATATGAATATGGTTGGCGCGATTTCAACTTTGCAAAATGCCAATGACTTCAATCGAAAAACACTCAAACAGATGAACGCCCAATCACAATCGTTCTAAGACAGATATGACATTGTTTCGACGGTTGATGCAGTGTTCGAAATACTGAGATTTGTGTTAGTTATTCAGGGGTCACATAGATAATAGCGTTCTGAGTTCGTCGATTATAATTACGTTCAAACATTAGCTTATCTGTTCATCCATAATACACCAATTTATTCATATTAAAGTGCTGGGTTTAAAAGCCATATTCTCAACTCAGAATTCCTTTGATTCTTGAATAAGTCTTGCGATAAAATATCATGGCTCCGGCAACAACATATCAAACAAAAGGTAGATAAAATAAAAGGAGAAATGGATGCATGAGAAAAACACATGAGAAAAAATTCTGAAATTCCACAACGCACACACATCTATAGAACGTCTGGCACATTTTCATTAAGGGAATGTGTTTGAGCTCTTGAATGACGGTTTGAAACAATAATAAAAGACAGAGAAAACCATACATTTGAAATAGTGCTTATATAATCTCAAGTTATGTTTTTTCTCTCTCTTAACTTTTCTCTCAATTTTTTTATGTTACATTTCGTATAGCAGCAACAATCACCTATTATCCTTTTTTCAATGCAGTCTTAGCTGCTTTTATCTCGATTTAGATGATACAAATGAAAGAAAAATATGTGTATCAAACAATGCGTTAACAACCCAGCAACATTTTTGACAATGCAACATTGACATCGACACTACGAAACCGGCAATTCAATTCAACATCCCACACGAACGCTTCGATAGATAAAGTCAGTCACCGAATGCAGTCTTAGCCGTTTAAAAACTGTACGAGACAGTGACAAGAGAAAGAAGGAGAGAGAAATAATTGATCCAGCCTGAAATACATTGTAATTTTTTGTAATTGCATACAAATCTGGGATAGAGCATAGACGAAACAGAAAAAAACAACATCTATACCAGCTATGCGACGATCAGAACCAACGGGATAAAAAAGACAAACGCACCAAATGACGGGGAACGAAGAGGAGAGGAAACGAAAAAAAATACACACACAAATCAAATATATTGTGAAGAGTTTGCAGACACTTGGCGCCTTTGGTTTGTTGCGAAAAAAAACTATACACACATTTTAACAAAAGCTTTTAACTGCATCTCTTCGGCATTATGTGCCGTTCATTACGTTTTATTATAAATGCGGTCCTTTGGATATTCAAGCATGCGATGAATGATGATGATGCCAAGTGTAAATTACATGAAACGAAACAGATAACGAAACGTGAAGGAAGAGAGCAAAAAAGCACGCAAATACTCTTTTTGACTGGGTCATTAACTCATGTAGGTCCAAATAGGATAACAATAACAAAAAGTGCAAACAAAACACAAAGAGTTTATTACTTTGAATGAATGCTGACGCGTCAGAAATAAAACTAAACTCGAGTATCTGGAATCTAGTCTGGAATGCGATTTTTCGGTGTTTCAAAAATTTTTCTATTCTTCGTATGCGGGTAATTTTTCATGTTTGGCACTGTGAAAATAATTTCAGTCATTGTGTTCACTTTTATATCGGCGATGTCTCTTAAGAGAGATGAGCAACAAACTATCAATCTGCTGTCAAGTGTTAAAAATGAATTACTCGACGTTTTTAGGGAACCTGAATCCTTATTGCTTCGTCTCTCTCTCACTCTCTGTTTCGCGTTTGGGTAAGGTGTGCATTCGCTTAGAGGCATTTTTTTATATGCCCATTTCTCTACCTATATGCTCATGTCTTCTTTTGATCTTTTCTCCACTCGAAAACCGTGTTTTCACTTTGGACGAGCGGCTGCAGAAGCAGCATCGGCAGATTTGAGCGGCGAAATGACAAATGAAAATACAAGAGCAAGAGAATACAAGAAACATCGTTATGATATGCACAGACTCAGGCATAATAATAATAGAAGCAATAATCAGTAAGCGGCAATACTCATTTATTAATTCTCTCTCTTTCTCTTTATGTCTTTTGGGAGCATCAGAGTTTCTCAAACATTCAAAGCCTTGGAAATGGATGTGCGCACAATAAAAACAAATCTTTATTTGCTGTCCGTTGCTATATAGCCCTATAATTCGTTCAAACATTACTCCTGCGCTCCCGCAACCAAACTATTCAGCATCAATTCGGTTTGATTTTGGTGCAGTCAAACGGAAAAAAAGGAACGAGCAAAGCACAAAAATGTCGGAGAATCCTAAATTAGGTATTAACGGCTATTACTTTACACAAGTACTTCTATTATCTATTATATGAGTAGTTTGTTTAGTTAAGCATTCAAAATAAATTGTACAGACCATACAGCCATACAGCAATATGCTCAAACAACTACAAATAGCTATTGAATTCTGTCGTCATTCTCTCAATAAATCGGTGGCAAACGGTTGAAGAAGCATTCATACACATTTGTGTATTATATTGAATTTAATTTGTTTTTTATTTAAATAAACAAGGATGAATGGTTGTTCTATTGATTTATTTTTCATTTCAGGAGCATAGGCGCAGCCAAGCACAGCTAAGCTAAGCCAAGCAATGGATCGCTGTATTGAAAAGAGAAGCCGAAAAGAAAACCATACTCAGTTAATTCAATGCACGAGTGTGCTCAAGTAGGTGACATGGCAATGAGAGGATACAACAATCTTGATATTTCCTGTTTTATAAGCCACAGAATGACAGTTTGAGACGTCACGTTTTTGATGAACGATCCGATTCTTCTTCTCTTTATTCCACGTTATTTTCACCAAGTGTATTAGTCATAGTTCGCAACATGCTATTATTAAAGTTCCTGTGTTCTCGTTTTCGCTGAGCTCAATTACGGCCGCCATTGAGTTTGTCAATTTCAATCAACTTGAAATTTGGAATGACTGCCATTGCTGCTGCTGATACGGTTGGTTTTTTGTTTTGTTTTAATCGGTCGATTGCTGCTCTTGATCCTCTTTAATTTTATGAAATGATTCTGAAATTGACATTGGTACGACTGCATGCCATGCACTCTCCTCGTTTAATTAATTGCTAAATTGGAAAAGCAAACACTTTTGAAAAAATTTATTGTTGTTTGGCCGAGTGGACGCGCTTGCATATGACCTATGGTGTCAACTGCAAAAATCGAATATTCCAACCGAAAATTAATGGGCCAAAGTGCCATTAAATGGATGAAGTGGTTCGAAAAAAACTCACTCAAATACACACTCGATGCATACCAGCATCCGAAATAGCCATTAAACACGGAGGATAGATCGTGTTGTGTGGTATAAGTGAGTAGTCATGGTTCAAATCAGCAAACATCCAACAGCTACTTATTGCCCATTGTTATCAATTTGGAAAATGTGTCGCCGCATCTCCCGTATTCCATTCTTTGACAATAATAAAAATGAATGAATTGTCGACATTTGCCATTGCCACATATCAATATTAATTACAGATGAGCTTCACACAACCAAACCATAGACACCAGAGAGAGCGTGTCTCTGTCTCGCTATTCACACTGAGCATGTGAACGATGAAACAAATCCGTATGTGAATAAGAAGGACATAAATAAAGGTTTTCTTTCTGTATGGATTTCTGCTTTCGTCAGCCACACAATCGTTTCAACAATTTCGTCTTCCTTCTTTAGAATTGTGTGTCCGAGTAACACAACAGTTGAGAAATTATTACTGAAAGGTATGAAATATTGCATTGAATTCAGTGGAAAAAAAAATGGTCCAATGAGAGAAAGATGTAATCAAATTGAAGAAAATAAAGTGAGAGAAAAAAACGAATCGAGTCCATTCCATTCATTTCGTATTATTTCATTTTTCTCCGTTTATTTCGATGCGCATCAAGCGTTTGTTTGCCAAGAGAACAGTGGATAGAGCAAATAGCAGAACACATATTGGTCACAATGTTGGATACGATGTGCCGATATGCGTACGTAATGGCATTTACTGATATGGTTATTAGAAAACAAAACTGAAAATTTTCAAATGAACGAAAAAAAGGCATCCTATGAACCGAATGAACAGTCGAATGCGAATGAAAACAATGAATAAGAAAAAGAAGAAGAAGGCGGAGAAAAGGTACAAAAATGTATCCGCTCGACGTGAATACAGTATGCGTTTTTTGGTGCTAGCTGCTGGCGTGTAGTTTGTTTTTTTTTTCTTCTATTCTTTTCACAGACATTACTATTAAGTGCAATAATAACCAGATTTTTTCCGTTTAATGTATTTAATAAACGTTGAGGAAAAAAGAGCGGAGATTTCTTTATTTTCCTGTTTTTTTTCTCTCTTTGCTATGCCGTTTGTTCTTTTTTTCCGTGCGCTTTTGTTTAAACAGAAAACGTGTGTGTTCGTTTACCTATTAGTTAGTTCGTAGAAAATGCTTGGCTTGAGTATTGTCTAGTATTTCTTCTTCTGTTTCTCCATTTTTATTTTTATTATTACTATTCTCGATTATTATAACTGGTGGGCATTTCACAACTGCATCTTACTTTTCCGCTTCTTGTCTCGCCTTTATTTGATTACGTTTGTATAGTTTTTTTCTCTCTCTCTCACTCTCTCTCTCTACCTCTTCTGCTTAGACTTTTTTTGCTACTCGCAGTGCACGTACAAGTTTTATCGTTGATGAAACAAACTGTGAAAAATAAAATGTTTCATAAGTTGCGTAGGATCATCGAAAACGTTGTCATTCATCAAGCACTTTGTGTTTTTTCACAGTTGTTTTTTTCTCTCTTCGCGCATTAGTTGGCAAAGCGCGCACACGCAGCGAAAAGAAAAGAGCAGAAGAAAAAAAAACAAATATAAAACCAAAACAAATGTTGCCAAACGACGGAATCAAATCAATACTGTTGTGGTGCTGATATTTTTCTTGGGCTTTGATTAATAAAGCAAATCGGCTGGATTCAAACTACGCTTCATTTAATACGTTTAGATAATAGCAGTGAGAATATATACATGAGTGATATGTCGTGATGTATCGTGGGCTTGTGCAATAAAAAAAATTTCTGCCTTGTTCCTCGTTCTTCTTTTCCGCCGTAGTGTCTTCATCGCTTCAGACGTTTGCTCTGTGATTTGATTTTATGATGAGTTTTTGTAAAATGAATCGTTTGCAAACGGCCAAATTACGTAAACCCACTATTGGATACATACAGAAAGTTTGCTAGGGTCTCTCGTGCAGCAACAACGAAGCGACGAAAACAAAGAACGAGGCTACGAATTAAGTCGGATACAGGCAAAATCAAAATGGAAATAAATGGTTTCTTTATGAAATTATGCCACCCACTAAAAAAAGTCTCAAGACTCTTTCGTTCATGTAACCAGCAACCGAATCAAATCGACCAAACCTAATGCGCTTAGTATGTATTGTTTCCATCATCTCAATTTCGAGCTCGTGTTGTTTCTGAATTTTTTTTCGCTTCTTCTTCTTCTTCTTGTTTTTCGTTTATTGAAGGAACTATTCCATCAATCTGAGTATGTGAGCAGTCAATGTATTTTGCCATTCTCATTTTTGCTCATTCTGCATAAATGTATTTGGAGTTGAATCCATTTCAGCACAGAGATAGAAGACAATATGGAACAAGAACAACCATATAAAACACATATGACGATAAGTACCGTTCGGTTCGTTCCATTTTTTTATGAATTCATAATTTTTGAGACGCGTCATAAATATTGAAAGACTCTCATTGAGAGCCATATGGCGATGATCGCTAAACGGAATGTCACTGCAGGGGTGCTTGAACCGATTTTTGCGAGCATATTGATTCATTTCAATTGATTTATTTACTAGTAATTGACTGAAACGTTGAGTTGGTGCGCGTGCTGATTTCGACCATACGGCGCTTGGCACGTAAATTCGATTCGATCGATTCAGTGGCTGCACGCTTCAGCTCAAAACTTACGAAAAAATTGCCATGAATGCGACTTGCCGATCCGTTTGTGCCATGAAGCTTACAAACTTATTAACGACAAATAAATTGCTTTTCATCACTCTGCATAATTTTTTGATCGATTTGATTGGTATATGTGTATGTATTTGTATTTGTATTTGTATTTGTATTTGTATTTGTATTGTTGCTTCGTGTGCGTTTCTGTCTGTGTGCATGATTCAGTTACAATGAATCGCGCGCCATAATTAACCATGAAGATAAATTAATTCGTTAGTTATTTTATGAGACACACCAATTGAAATGAAATGTTCTCAATTTGGATGCGTTACAAAGTTAAACTGGAACTCAGCTCCAGCGAAACGAGAACACAGTCACTTTTCATTTCTTTTTAGAACATTAAACTTACTCTATTTTGAAGCGTGAAACAATCGCGTGGATTGAAATGGAATGAAATACAGTTGCGTTTGATTGGGATTGGTGTGATGTCACAGTACGAGTGACGCACTAGTATTGATAGGTGTCTTTGTGTAGCTTCTCCCAATGCTGCACCATTTTTTTGGGGATATTGGAGGAAAATTATTTCGCTGTTTGTGAACTGACCGCAAGATATTTTCGATATTGTCATCATTCGAAGAAGAAAATAGAACCGCTCGAAAAAAAGCAATCGTGATTTGATTAAAAACAGCAGGTCGTCATTTATGAAGCAATTAAGCAACGCGGTTACCGATTGCCAATGGCTATATATCCATTTGACTTCGCTTCACATTTGAATGATACATTCTGGAATATCATGTAACACACCGTCGCTGTAGCAGCGGCATCATCACTGATGCACACATCAGCATCATCATCATCATTATCGTGGCAAAATGAATCGCTTCAGTTTTTGTTTTTGTTTTTGTTTGACTCATCCTAATGGAAGCACATCACAGAAAAGTGATGCACTGATTGCAGTTGTGCAACGTCGAATATTAGCTTGATATGTATGTTTTTTTTCTTTCGTTTCTGTTCATTTTTCGTCGATGCGTTCACGTTCGTTCTGGTCCATTTGCCACTTTGAATCGATGCGCATGCGTATTGAGTTTACTTTCGCTCCGGATTGCATTGACTATGTGTATTTTTGTAGGTGATCGTCACGCCGAATGTATGTTTGTGTGTTGGCTGTGTGCATCGCTTTGTGTCTCATTTAGTATATATCAAATTTATGAATTTAATTCGAAATGATTTATTTACCTATTAGACCAATAATTTTTCATATTACGTTTCAGTTTTTGTATGTCTGAAATCCCAAAATGCAACCGTAAACAAAGAGATGAGGCGCACATTTTTATAACTTCTTCTGCTCGAAGAGTTTCATGTGTCCATTAAATTAAATGAATGGATGAAAATCGAAAAAGAGAGAAAGAACAACAAAACGATGGAGAGAAAAAAAAATGCAGAAGATGAAGAGAAAAAAACCGTCACACAATTAATACATTCCGTTTTATTATATATATTTCGTTCCTTGCATCGGCAGCGAAGGGGGAAAGAGTGACTCAAACTTTTCGGTTTCGATGTGAAAGAATGTGACGGTAATGTGTGCGGCTTTTTCGTTGAGTCTCTCTGCCTTTTTTCGTCGTTGCTGTTGCTGCTGCTGTTGTTGTTGTATATTTTGAGCACTGTGACTCAAAACCTCTCGTCTTTGCTCTCTGCTTTTATAATTTATTCCACTTTTATGCATCCTTTCGACGGTTCGATGTGAAACCATGTATGAAATGACCCAGCACATCCACTGCACTTTGAGTGTGAGACGAACGCAACAAAGAATGTTTCGCTTAACTTTTATTTCGAAATGGAAGAAAAAAATTCATTCAGTTCACTCTTCTTCTTCTTCTTTTTCTTCTCTTCCATCCATATCGAGGCTTTTATTCTCCGTTTCGTATGGTATTCTTTGCTTCTCGATTGAAATTCCTCATATATTGTTCGTTCATTGTGCACTTTTATTATCACCTTCGATACGAATCGCTTCTTTGTCTCTCTTCCTCTCTCTTCCTCTTTCTCTCAGTCTCACTTATTCGTTTTTGGTATGGCTTTTGGATGCGCGTTTTATCCATTTTTAGTTCGTATTTTTTGTGTTCAACGCACACTTTTCGGTAATTAGATTTGGACCACCAAGTAAAGTGAAATGTTTTTTGTCTTCCGTGGCGTTTACATTATTCGCTCTTTCTCTCTCTCTCTCTCTCTCACTCGCTCGCTCACTCACGGTGTCTCTCCTTTTGTACTTTTCCGTTATCTAAAATGTAATCAATGTGGCTTCAGCGAAGCGCACTTGGAGACTGGTATGTGCAGTGCATAGAAATTAAGGTTTAATATATTCAACATTAAATTGTCGATGAGTCATTTAATTGTCAATTTTCGTGGCCACGCAGGATGATTTTCATTGCGTTGCGCTACTAACCTTTTGCGCGACGACCACGTCAAGAGTCAAACGAAACGAAATGAAATGGATCCGTGACGGTGTATTAAATGTTCAATGGTGAAGTTATGAAATTAATAATTTCATTCCATTGATTGTGAGATGATGATGATCCAGCGCTAATGAAGCCGCATTGAGCAGTATTGGCTCAAGATTGCTTAATTATCTCACAGAATTCTGTTCTTTTTTGTGTTCAGCTTGTAATGTATTTTAATTGGTGGCCTATCCTTTACTTTTCTCGTCAGACAAATGCTCTTTGACAAGAACACGTTGCCAAACATTGGGCTGCATTGCAAACATTTCACCTGCAAACCGCATAATTGGATGTTTTTGGTCGACATATGGCTGCACTTTCGCAACGGCGACGAAATCCGCAGCCACAGAATGAAAACGAAAACCGATTAGATAAATGCAAATTGATCCTAACGAATTAATTATGCACATGTTCAATTACAATCGGTCGGTAATAATGGGTTTGCGTATGGCTCGGAAACACTTTTCTCTTTCTTCTTGCGAGCTAATGATGATCACATTCAATTGGCTTGAGTTGAATGGAAACGGCATAAAGAGAACCAACAAAAAGAAATAATAAATAAATTACGAAATGAAGCGAATAGCAAGGCGAATAATAACATTAAATTTTCATTTTTCATGCGTATGCAGTGGATAATAAGTTCTTAAGCCACACACGTTTGATCGGGGCGACTGGATCATCATTTGCCATTTATGTATGTATAGTATACATATGATACGGTATAGAAGAATATTCAGTGTGCCGTGCAAGTTGCATTGCGATAGCAATGATGACGATGATGATGACCCATACATCGACAAGCGCCATCACTTTTTTACCTCTTGTTCATTCGCACATTTTTTTCTCTTCCCTTTTCTCTTTCTCTCTCTTTTCACGCTGCACACACCGTTCCATGGACTGGTAAAGGCACACATAAAAAATGATTAAAGTAACACAATTTTCACATGACTAGCGGACACAGTGTTGTGTAGCTGAACTTGAATTCTTTTAGTCTCAGGTCTTATGTTGAAGCAAGGGATTTGTAGTTCTCGGATGAGAATGTGTTTGTGTGAAAAATATTTTTAAATGAATTCATCTCTTCGTCTCACTATCCCTCTTCTGCATTTCTCTGCTGCTGACACTAGCACTGGCACTGGCACTGGCACTGACTCGAAAGACTTGAAGACTCTATAGATCTTGTGCATGTACGTCACGTGTGTGAGTGAACTGGTAAAACAAGTTTTCCTTTTTTGTCTTTGCCTGCTGCTTCGCTTCGATCGCACGATGGGCTTTCTATCGTTCTTAATGTTCTATTGTGTTTGCATGGCCATTGCCAGTCGATGCATGAGCTCGCAAGATTACACCAACCAACAGCGATCAACGAACAAACGAACGAACGAATGAACAAGGCAAAAAAGAACTACAAATGTACACACTTTGAATTTAAACAAAAAGACTGCGAGCAACAGAAATCACCAAATGAACACAACTTGGCAACGAAATGTGTGAGAGCATCTCTCCTTTGGTGTGTGTTATCCTTTCCGATAATTTTCGTAGATTTCTTCATGCATTGGTATGTGCTCGGCTCTGCACATTCATTGGACTTTATCTGCTTATCTTCTCTTTTTCATTCATTCGGAGCGCTCCGGTTTTTTTTGTATGCCTCCGTCGTTCAACTATACATTTTTTGGATGGAACAGCAGCACGTCTTTTGTTTGTGACTAAACACATACAGACATCACGGAGTAAATGCAAAATTCCTTGTTACCGAAGCTATTTTTGTTGTTACTGCTCGCTTTGTCTTCTTTCGTTTTAGTTATTTTTCACTCCGTTCTGTTTGGTCGTGTTTTGATTCAGCTGTAGATGAATTGACTGTTGAAATGAGTCCCAAGTAAATGTAAGCAAATATGCATTCGGTGCATGCACACGGGCACTCCAATATTTATTTTGTGCTCATTTACTTGTGAAAAAGAGATGGACAGAAAAATTCGCATTCCTGAACTCGGTGAAAAAAGAAGGTATACACACCGGCGAGCATAACAACAACAATGCCATGTTTTCAGTACCGGCGATGATTCACATCAGCATTCTTTTTCAGCAGAAAGAGATAGAAAGACAAGGGAAAAATGCACATTCTTTGCGATGCATTGGCCGTTGCATACACTTCAACCATAATTCGTTTTCGTTGTTCGATGCTTCATCACCGTCCTGTTTCGATCTCTCGGTCTCGCGTCCTTAGCATTCGCACTGCCTCTGCCTCTGCTCGTGCACTGCAGCGTACCGTGTGCTCGCTCAAGTTCGGACAAAAAAGACATTTGTTTTGTAGCGCAAAATTCAACAGGAGTTAAAGAAATCTTGGGAAAAAGGCACACACCGATTTATTTTCGCCAGTGCATACCAACGACGAGAAAAGATGAAGAGATAGTGAGAGAAGAAGAGCAAAAAATGGAAATGCAAAGAATTGAATCAGAGTTTGAAATATGCATTTTCGGATTTTTCTTTTATTTCATCGGACGATTTAAGGTATCTGTTTTGAACGCTGTTTGGATGTGTATCTATCTCTCTCTTTCCCATTCTCTTCCTTGCTGCCATTACGTTGTACATTTGCTGTGGTTCGGTGCTCGACGAGAGTGTGTGACTATTTTTTTTTTGTGCCTCTTCTCGCATTCGTTCGTCCATCATTTGATTTCTTTTGCGAGCTTTATGTTTTATTTAGCCGCTGTGTGAACGTGTGGTGAATATGTGTGTTTCATGCACTGAATTAACACATGTCGAAAACTAATACGCTATAAATAACAGAGCAAAAGCAATCGACAACCTAACTCGACCGAATGGTGTGAGCAAGAGGAACAAAGATTTCGCGAAGCGAGAATTCATTTTGGCATACAAACTTTCTTTTGTGAACACCAAACACTGAACATCGAACGAATTAAACCAGCAGGCAGCCAGGCAAGCAAGCTTATCCCAATCGTTCGCTCAACCTCGATGTGCTGTGTGATATTTTTATGGCTTCCTTTTATTTGTGCTAAGAATGCGAAGCCCACCGACCGTACTGCTCGCTGGCAACGTAATTGAATTGGATTGAATCGAATCGAATCGGTTTGGTCTCTCACTCTCCGCTTCTCTTTTTCTCGTCTGTAATTGTAATCTTCATAATTATTTTCACAACCGAAATATGTACTCAACATCCGAGTTTCGAAACGGTTTCATCTGCCAACGGAATGTGATGATTTGCATTTTTCAAATGTAAACCAATCTGCTTGGGATAAAAATTGAATTTGACAGGTTTATTTTAATTGAGGCGTAATAATAATAGCCAAAAACCAACGCGATCATAAACCCAAATATTCACTCTGCCAAGTGGAGCCGACGAAAATGGGCGTCATACTTAAGCAATGATCAAAGCAAATCGGGCTGTCGACATTAAACTGTTTGACTCGTGTATGACTCGGATATCAATTACTAGAGTTGAAATCGCGCACAGACACTCAAGTCAACCACATTTCGTGCCAGATGCACAAATTCACGAAAAACTCGCGACACATTTTTTTTTCTCGTCGTTCTTCATCTTCAATCGAGTCGCGCGTTTCAAATTAGAAAACTAGTATCGTTCGTTTTGAATATTCAAATACCAACCGGTTTGCGATGCGAAGTCCATTGGATGCTTCCAAGTAAATTAATTAATTTTTATCGGTGGATATCTCATTCAGTAGCTATTAAGTTATTAATTATTGTAATTGCTGCGCATAAGTGTTCTTCGAACGTATTTAATTTGATTTGCATAATAAAAACTAGAAAATATGCGAATGCTTTTAAAATAGTTGATAAAATGATCGAATATCGAGAAAAAAATGTCACCAATTTCAAAAGCCGATAGCTAATCTTGTTTGGAAAATGGAAGTTTGCTGTTAGTTTTAACAACACACAAGGCAATAACAAAAAAGAAAAAAAGGCGATTATTTATGTTTTCAGTGTCTGTGATTATTATAGCTTGAGTTTTCATATCAAGTCATTCAACCAGAAGAACGGGAGTTGATCAAGTGTTTATGAAAGCTTTTCCATTTGCACGTGTTGATAAATGCATTTTTCGTCTTCCATTCCACTTGAAATTCTCTCCGTGGTCGGTTCGCCTACACAAAGCCACATAAAATATTGCACTACACTTGACACAAGCCTATAGATCAACTTGTTGTTGCAGTTGTTTATTTGGCTGGTTGTTTTTTTTCCTCAACACTTTTCATTTTTGACATTCATTATTCTTAGTCTGGTATTCATGTTTTCTTTTTGCGGCACATACATAGCTCGTGATCGAAGCAAACCATCATGATACAAGGTATTTCTCTTTCACAAATACGATCAGTCAAAATATGCGAACGCACAAGAAAAATAACAAATTGAACTAAAATCCATAATTTACACTAATAAAGTATTCAACATAATTATGGATATTAATCTGAGCGCACATGAACACAGCACGGTCCGCTCACCCTCGTTTTTTCTGATTCCATAGCAATAGCACAGACAAAATGGCTGTCATTGTGGATTCATCTCAACAATTTTCATTTTTTTTCTCTTCACTTGTTGAAAATTGTTTTAAGCCGTTGAACGTGAGCAAGACGAAAAAAAACCGCCGCAAGATTTCATATTTGAAGAGGAAGGAAAGAGCTAGCTGACGCGGTGCAATCAAAATAAGCCGCAACAAACAAATTAATGTCAAAGTGGAGTTTCTCCGATGCATCCATCGACTCTACACAGTTTGTAATTTCAATTTGTACAATAATAATCCTAAGTGGATGCATTAGCATTACCGACTTTTACGAGCTGGGTTGGAAGTCGTTGTTGCGGCTGTCGTCGTCAACATCGTCATTGTCGATAACTTTTCAACGCACACAATGTATTTTACGACCGTGTTGCAACCCGTTCGACAAACTGTACCCGAGAAAAATGGAGAGTGAAAGAAATTTTGATATCGTTTGGTTCGGTTTATGTTTTCATGTTGGTTGCTAAGAGCCGTATTTTCTTTGCACCACTTACATATTTCGTATCTACACTTTTGCATGTTGTTGTCGATGTCGAAAAGTGCACTTACAACTTTTTGAAAAAATTTAGTTTCGGGTTTATTTTTCCTTCCGTCCGTTCCGTCTCATTGCAACTGAAATGTATTTATACTTTATTGGCTCTTACGTCATCTGCTTTATGCATGTTGAAGTTGTGCGTTGCACATGCAAATTTTCCGATGATTTCAGTTGCGTATCGCAAATGAACTTTGCGTGGAGGGTATTTGTGCATACGAATATGTCTGTTTGAACATCGCACAAGCAATAAAAAAACATGCATTCAAATGGCATCCGTATAAAATGTGAAGTCTCAAAATGACAATGTAAGCACCGAACTCATGGCTTGTCTGATACACTCCTTGTGCAATTTGCGAGTGTGTCGGCTTACGATGTTTGAGACACTTCAAACGACACACTGGTTTCGATGACACAAACTCATCGGCATGGTTCTCTTTCTTCATTTTCTCATTGTTAAGTGCTCATTACTTAGGTTATCCAAAAGCTTATCTTTTCAATTAATTGCGATTACATGATCCGATGCAGCAGCTTGCGACGATAAATAAGCAACGAACGAGAAGAAGACAAACAAATCAAAAGAGCGCTAGGTATTTTGTTTGTGAGAGTTAAAGCATGTCGATTTATAAGTATTTCCTTTCCTATTCGGCTGCTATTGCTGTTACAGTTGCTGTTGTGTTCGTCGTCATCATCGTGCACTCAAACCGAATGCATTCTTCGACTGACAATCGGTTGAATTACGATCAACGTTCGGAAGGTAAGGCTGGTGCAGAATTCATCCGATGGGATTCGTTCGTTTCCATTCACATTCAATTAGAACTCCAGATATGGATCGGTTTTAAGTGCAGACTTTTTTCTTTAGATTGAATTCAATTTATAACATATATACAACGCGACCTAAAACATTATATACAAAAGTAGCTATTGCTTTGTAATCTATCTCATTGAATGCAAAAAGAAGAGATCTACCAGCAGTAGTAGTAAATGAATGTAAAGACGAGATAACTCTCTTTAGACGTTTGTGCTTCAGTTTTCTTTGTTTTGTGTGTTGATGCCATTCCCTTAATTTCTTTTTTTCACTTTGTGTTGTTCTTTGAGAACTTGGATGCTCTGATTCACAATATAGCATCTGAATTAGTCTGGTTTTGCACAACTACAAAGCAATTAAAATGTTTCTCTCAGTTGCTTTCGACATTCATTTCGATTATTATCTGTGTGCTGGTGTTTTGTTCTAAATTGCTTATCAAAATCATAGTTTTGCAGCTCATATACGCACACAATCACACGCCTCATGAAAGAAAATGTGTGAAATGCGAACGTAAAGTGCTTTATGTGCAAGCGATTTTTATCGTTGATACAATAGAACGCATTGACTAAACACTTGAGTCATATGTTTACAATTCCGGCTAGCGCAAATAACCTGCATATCGTATCTCTGCCGATTCGCCTGAAACCTGTAAGCTCAACGCGGCTTCATGAGAATTGAAAAAAAAAAAAAAAACAAAGTAAACACCGATGATAATAATTGCTGAAGCCGTAAAAATTTGCCTGCTCACATACAAAAGCAACACAATTTCAACATATGTCGTACGCTATATTTCTTTTTTTAACATCAATGAGTCAAAGGCGAATTGTGTCTATTTTCATATTTTTCCACATTTTATGAGAAGAACATTTAGTAGTGAAAAATTGTTTGTCGCACATAAAATGCAATAAAATGTGTGTTGTGTCAGGCGATAACATCATGCTTTGTAATAAATCTCATTTTACACGTTTGGTGAAATGGGGCACTGGTCGCAGCGCTTTCAACTAGTGAGCCATATCACACCGAAGCATGGAACAATGAACATGGACAATCACAGTACTAAATCAGCATCTATATCTATTTTATCGGAATTTCTGTTTTATTCTATATTTACTTTCCAACTATTTACCTCGTCGCGTTCTCGTCTGTTCTGTTTTTGTTTTTGTTTTTTCTTTCGCTTCGAGAGAACGAGGAAAAAGTTTACCTTTGGCCGCTGAGCGGCTAGGCTAGTCGAAGAAGATTTCGAAAAAAAGAGAGTCCGGTTTGAGTTAGTACCCACAACTCATAGGCTCCGAAAAAATATGGGAAAAAGACTACAAAATACCGACAAAAAACACAAAGGGAAAAACGACGAAAAAGAAGAGGTAAACAGAACATAACCTTAAAAATTAACAGATATATATTATATTTTTGTGTAGTTCTCTAGAAAAACATATTGTATAACAGGCTTTATTGCATACAAAAGCGTGTATATGCAATGGTTCGAGTTGATCTGCTCAACACAAAACTACCAACGAAATATATTCAAACAGTGGAAAGTCTCGAGAAGAGCAATAATATTCTTGAATTTGTTTTGTGAGGGCACAGGGCACTCTTCCTCTTCCAAACGATCAGTTGGCATTTTTTTCACTCTCTGCTCTGCCTATATATGTGTGTCTTTTTCTCTTTCCTCTTAGTTCCTCTCATTTGGTTCACATTCACAAAACAATTTGTGTGCTGTTTGCAGGCAAAAAATGAGTGAGAAAAAAACGCGAACAAACGGATGAAATGGAATCGAAGAGAGATGACGATGAAGAATGACCAAAGAATGGAAAAAGTTGAACGAAAATACCAAAAAAAAAATACACACTACAGTACCAGTCGAATGAAAAGGACGACGAGTGGCTGACACAGAACAAGGCAAAAGCCGAGCGAGAGAAAAGAAGAGTGAGACAAAAGTAGCAATCGGAATGGCAAAGGAAATGCACGATGTAATATGAAAATGTTGAATTATGTTTGGAATGCAGCTCAAATCGATATCACAACCATAAATCGGATCGTTGAGCAGATTTTGTTCTTTGTAGAGCGGTAAATGCACAAAACACGCAATTCATTTTCATCCCGTTTCTGATTTACTTTTCGTTTCTTTTGTTTGAACTCGAGTTCGAGTTGCTCTCTCTCTCTCTCTCTCTCTCTCTCTCTCTTTTCTCCTCTCATTCTTTGCACATTTTTTTTTTGCAAATATTCATGGCCAAGCATGCTTAAGCCTGCAGATTTCTTGTCGACGATCAGCCTCACACCGCCGAACGAGTAGGAATGGACTACCATTTGCATTGCATGTGTGTGAATATATATGTATGTAAAGCGTAAAATTTATTTCTTAATAGCAATTAAATCAAACAGTTCATTTTTCGCTTGAGATTCTTTCGGCCTTTTTTTGGTGTGTGTCGAGCGGAACACCAGAAATCGACCAAACATGAAAACGTGAAGAGAAAAAAGAGCGAACGGCAGAGAACTGCATAAAAATGAAGTTAATGTGAAATAAGCGTTGGACACAATGCTGATATGTGTGCGCTCAGCTCTCTCGCATAATGGCAATTCACAAAGAAAGCTGTAAAAGGCGCCGCAATATCGGATCAGGTTTATATACACACATTCATGTGTTGAAATGAACCTTAACACAAAATTGGTCGCTTTTTCTCTCTCTCTTTCTATCTTCATCGGCCAGGCCCAGCCGGATGGTTTCATCGAATCCGAAAAGTTCAAACACAACATAAAAGAAAACTGGCTCAAGCTCCAGAGAGAGAGAATGTGAATAAAGTGTATACCTGAATCGTGTTTTTTTATTTTTCTTGCAGTGATTAAATTGATTTGATTTTTGTGTTAAAAGCGAGAAGAACCGAATGATTTTTATGTTGATTCATATTTATTGCGGCCCATGTGAAAAAAGAGAAAAATGTAGCAGATAGGCGCATAGTATGGTATTTATTCAAAAGCCAAATATCAATTTGATGGATGATAGTCCATAATTTGTTTTTTCTCTGGAATTCACCAAAACGGGGGATACGTGTGACTCTTTCAATTGGCTTTGATCGATTGATTGGCTGAAAGCGTTATGAATACATGATACTCTCAGTTTTACATTTTAGATAAGAGTTCAATCGATCGGGACCGACACAAGCGACCGAGCATTGATTTCGATGCGATACAAGTTCCTAAACGATCTGTTGTACAAATATTTATCGTTTCGACATTTATTGACATATTTTAACCATAGAGACTAGTTCATTTATGCTAACAAGCCATATTTCATCGCATTTAATGCGCGCACAGATGTTGATTTCAAGCAGCATGCTCATAAGGTGCAAATCGACAGGAAACAAATCCCATGTCGAAAACATTTCTTCGTTCTTTTTTTTCTACAATAACATAAATATACTTGAAGTTTTTTTTATGCATTATGATTTTTGCCATGTGCCTGCGTTAAAATTAAAACTAAAAAAGTAAACATTTTATGAATCGTAAATAATTCTCGATGGAAACTTCCGAATAGATGTTTGTTGCGTTGTGGGTTTCTTCTATCACTCTCTCTCTCTCCTGTCGATTGTGTTTAAGAATACTTCCGAATGGTATTTCCAATTTACAAAACCGTTCATTTCCTATTCCTTTTGAAATCGAATACGAGCCGCTAATTCTACACGAAAATTGAGAATTAAAGACAAAGGCCGGAAGAAAAAGAAGAAGTAGTAGAAGAAGAACAACAACAGTAACAGTAACAGCAACAATAAATGGAAGAGAGTGGCAGAGGAGAGAGAACGATCGCATTCAGACGGTTGTAAATTGAAAACGATGTGAATGTTTCAATATGAGGGTGACAAATACAGTCGAATAACAGCATGTTTGTGCCTTTTTAAGTGGAAAATGTGAATTGTACATTGTCGCAATCGGTGCGACGGTGCACAGGCACAATGCACAATTTTTAGACAGCTGAAAAATTGAATGAAGGGCACGAACCAGAAAGGAAGAGAATGTGGGGTGTGGAGAGAAAGAAGAAAATTATGGAATTATGGTGGCCAAATTGTGTGCGTGTATGTGCTCGCTGCCTTTCCATCTGCTTGCTTTCGTTCTCTCTCTCTTTCTTTCTCTTGGTTCAATTGCTTTCTTCACTCCGTTCGCTTTTCGATGGATATGATTCATTCACCGCAATGTTACACACACTGTGTGCGCCGTGTACGTTTGCTTGGGCTTGGGCGATGAATACAACTTTTATTCATCAGAACATAATTTTGTAGGCGATGGTTTGCATTCATATGACAACATATCATCTGGCTGGAAACGAGCATATACATCAAAATGAATACACACACAAAAAACACCTCATCCAGACATCATTCTTCATTCATATTCAGCACCAATCGATCGCTTGGGTTCATTTAAGAAACAGCCTACGATATCGCATTATCGAGATAAAACCTTTTGATTGTGCCCATACGTGATGCGCCGGTGCTGAACCAGCTTTCAGCTTCGGGATTTCGATACAGAAATATCGCATTTTTATCTCTCGACGATCAAGCCAAAATGGCGCGATTAAAATAAATTTATTCTCTCGACTTTCGGTCGGACGGTCTTGCTCCTTGTGCTCGCTCTTTGCGTTCTTTGTTCCGATATATTTCAATCCACTCTAAATACAGCGTAAGCCGTCGCCGTCAGCTCTTTAATCTCTTTCGGTGTATGTATATAGATAGATAGATGTGAGTATGATATACGTTCGTTCTTAGATTAGTTGTATAAAAATAACAACTTGTTTTCTTTTCTCACTCGCTTTCTTACGGAATCAAACAGAAATCTATTGAGTCTACATCTACAACAAGGTGCGTTCGGTGAATCAATTTTTTTTCTATTCTGCCCCGTTCATTCTATATTCCGTTTGTTTATTAAGAAAAGAAGGGGTCTTTCGTTGTGTATTTGGCGTCTATGAAAGGCACGACAGTATAGTGACTTCTATTCACATAGAATTTAATGATGTAGTCAATTTAGTTATTTGTCACATGGTTTCAACGACGACGACGGTCTAACAACGTTCAGAGACATTGAGCACAATGTGTGAAATGTATATTTTTTGCTCGTTTGCTTGCTCGTGCTCACTCTCTGTCTCTTTCGATCTTATTCGATCGAACTTGAGGTAAACTATTGAGTCACAATGAATTCAGCCTCTCCTCTGTAATTGATATGTTGGTGCGTGGGCAAAATTAGCGTACTGCATTCAAATTGGCTGCGGTTTGTTAGCATTATGACGAAGCTTAATGAATTCCAGTGATTTGACCTCTTATTTTGATCAATAAATAGTGACTGAATATATAGTAGTTTGTACAGAAGACAAAAAGCGAAAAATAAATACCAAATGCTTTTATACGTTCCATTCGTTTGAATAATATAATTTAGTCGGGGCTGTGAATTTTTGTGAATGATTTCATTTCTAGAATAGAATGGATTTTTTTTCTCGCGCGCGTTTCAAATTTCCGTGGACAAAAAATTGGCATGTCCAGTTAGTTCCATTCTCATTTATATTTAAATGGTTGAGATGATAGTTCATTTGCATTCAAAACCACAACAAGACGAATAAAGCAAAATCAATTCAGATCTGCTTTAAAAGCCACAGGTCCAATCAACTTTTCCAGCCGAATATACATAAATTAAGAGAATTTGTGTGGTGTTTTTTTCGGATTGTTTGCTCGTTCGGCTTTTGCAGTCGACAGAATCAAGTGTGTAAAGAGATTATACTGCAAAGCGAAGCGAAGCGAGTGAGAGACACACACACGTACGTATGAATCGAAGAGTGAAACCGGAGAGATAGTGCGCAACCGGACTGTCTTCGTTCAAACAGCGGCGGCAGCAACAACAACGGCAAAAAATCTGACGTAATGTTATTTATTTATTCAAATATGATGCAATGTAATCTGCACACGGACAGCACAAGTCGCGCTCGCTATCTCGATTCTTTTCACCCAGTATCTGACCGGTCGATTGGATTAACAGAGCTGAAAAAACTTAATTACAAATGTGTGTCTAAGCGAGAGAAACATAAAAAATGTTTTTATTTAATTGTTTTGCATATTGCATGACATTTCAATTAAGAACCATTCGAATATCCAAAGCCAAACAAAGTGGAAGACCAGCAAGCCATTGATACATTTTTTATTAATGCGTTTTGTGGCCGAACTCACTTGACTGATTTTCACTCGGCATATTCTTTCTCCTTTATTTTCGTGTGTATGTGGTTATGTGTATGTGTTTTGTGCGCTTCAATTTCTTGCACATTTTCTTTTGCTCGCTTTATTTGTTCTTCTGATGTGTTTTGCGTTCTTTGTTGTGTTTTTTTACCGTCCAGTTTTTCAGTGCTCAAGAATTTTGCGCTGGACAATGCTTATATGCGAATTTGAAACCAGTTTATCGCTCATATTGTATGACACACACTCTCCGCGCATAACAATAAAACATATTATGTGAGTATCAATATGCGAACCGCCGACAAGAAGCCCAATTGTCAGACGATAAATTGAAAGAAAAAGAGTGAGAGAAGGAAAAAAAAATTGAAACCGGCGAACAAAGAACAAAAAAAAACAAACTCCCTCAAAGGGAAAAAAACACGGAGAAAAAGGTTGACAAAAGCAAGTTTCGCTGTAATTACGCGTATGAAGAATTTTTCAAAATCGCCAAGTGAATGCAATAAATTTGGCGATAGTGTGTGTTTATGGCAGTGTGTGACTGCGCTGTGTATGCGATTTTTATTTCTTTTTTTGGGTATGGATGTGAAATATTCTGTCCATGTAGTACCATTAAAAATACTTGTTGCGCGCATACAGTAATTGGCTTTGACTTATGGTTTTTTGATTGACAAAATAGCAGCACGAAGCAGAATCTGCGTAATTATTGATATTTAATTGCACTTATTCGATCACAAAATATGTTCCCACAATCGCGATAAATTCTTAAAACTGTAATCGCGAAAGAAAAAAATGGATAATTGAAATGAACCAGAGAAAAAAAGAGTGTTTTGTGCATTGTCAGTGAAAAAAACAGTTGTCACATTTATTTGCCCGCCGTTTCGAAGCCTATAAATATCGTCTTCGAGCATTAGACGTTGAGATACGGAATTATTATTATCGTTTGTACAGAAGAATGCACAGGCCACTTAAGTGTGCGGCACGAAATATTTCGATTAACTTAATTACCATCGAAAGATTAAAGCGAGTGAATCACTCTTCAACATTTCGGCTGTGCACACATATGAATAAAATACGCATTTATGCATATAATATAATATACACATAACCAGCAGGCCATTTTAATTTGGTTAAGTATAAAACTACACCAAGCCTGCAAAGCCTATGGGTTTTGCCTCAACAAAACGTCTGCTGGAAACCCAAATATAAACAAACTAATAAAAGAATGTAACTTATTGATTTTCTTTTCTCCTTTCAACCCGGGAACGGGTTGGCTTTCAATGTAAATTTCAACTTGGGATACCAGGCAATATTTATCACGCACTGCCAGCGTTTATTTTGAAAGTAATAAACTTCGT
Organism: Sitodiplosis mosellana; assembly: GCF_009176505.1. Lineage (NCBI taxonomy): Eukaryota > Metazoa > Arthropoda > Insecta > Diptera > Cecidomyiidae > Sitodiplosis > Sitodiplosis mosellana. The sequence goes on along the minus strand of NW_022595260.1, from coordinate 1,697,333 downwards.
CGTTTGCGATTTTTTCAAGAATTAGAACATTTCATGCAGTCGAATTTAATGTTGAAACAAAAGCAGAAAACAGTCTAAGTAAGCATTTTGCCCACAAAAAACACCAAGTTGCGCTTGGTAAAGCGAAAACGAATTGTTTGGCACATATGCGATGCAAATGAATCATTTTATGTTTACATTAAAGGAGGATAAAAATCAAATTTGCGCGCATGCGACGTTCATGGCATTTTTTTATCGGAAGACCGACACACACAACATATGTAGAGAAAAGAGGAGACGAGAGCAATAGAACGACCAACAAAAAGAACGCTTCATGCAGTCATTTGGAAGGAAATACACGCATATTTGCACGGTACATAATACAATTTTTCGGAATCGCTTGTCGAAATGCATTCGGTCTAAAAATAGGAATTTGGTTCGGGCAAGCGAAATATTGCCGAACCGAATCGAATTTGGGTGAATATATACGATTGAATCGAAACTTACCAGTGATTGGTTGCGTTGGTATATCGGCACCGTTGATTCCCTGCGATTCGAATAAATTCCTCACATTCGAGCAATTGCTCAGTGGGTTTGCAGCTGCTGCAAGTGCACCGTGTACGAGTTTCGGCGTTGTCGATGATAGAGCAAGATTCTGTGCGGCTGCCATTGTTATCGTCTGTAATGCGAACAGCACTATAACTGCCATATGAGTATATTGTCGCGCAGTCAGCAGTATTTTCGATCGATTTCTGTTGGACCACATTATTGCCGGCTGCATCATTTTTTCACTACAATTATTTTTGCGCTTAGATTCTACGTTCCTATCGTTTGATTTTATTGTTGTTGTGTTTAGATTGTTTCGATGTGGCTAATTGTTATAGCTTTGCATCAATGTTGTTGTTGAAACCGTGATTAAATTCGTTTGAGCGACCAATTTTATCACCAATAAACTGTTTTCTTTAGAATTGCAAGTGATTTGACGACATATTTTCACTTGATGTCCGATCGCACATTCACTCAAAGGCACTTTTCTTTATCATTGAGTATTTATTTTGCATACGCTGAACAGAATTTAGAAGGAAAAATTCAACTGCATAGTCGTTTAGACGCAACATGCACCGCGAGTATTCCAAACCGAATAAAACAACAACAACAAAAAACAACACCACAGCAACAACCGAACGATTCGTATTTTTTATAGGCTCGATAATATACGATGGAATATATTATTTTATTGCAACCGCAATTAAGTGAATTCAGACTTGGGCTATTGATACTAGCGAAGCGGTATGGTGTGAAAAAAGCCAAATGAATTGACGGAGAAAAAATAGCAAACCGATTGTAAATGTTGTGTAAATGCACTAAGAACACAAAGAGACGCGAAACATTTACGCGCCGATGAAAATAAGTGAGTGAAGTGGAAAAAAGCTATAAAGTTTTCTGCTTCTTAAAATTGTACTTGAAGAACACTTGAAGTCGATTCGCACTGTACATCTTTCAACACCCGGCGCAAATATTATTTGTTTCCGTTTGATTCACACATAAAAACTCTCTTTGTAAATGGGCTGTTGTTTTTTTTTCTCTCGAAATAGTTTTGTTCCGATTTGCGTGTGCTGACTGACTCTCTATTGTGCGTACAGCTTCAGCTAGTTGGTGCTCTTATTCCCAACAGAATTCGATACGAACAAATATCGATTTACACAGGGTACGTGCTGCTTTCACAATAATACTTCACAGACTAAAGTCGCCAAGTTCCATTCAGTGTTGCGAACGAAATGAGCCGGTTCAACGTAGTGATTTCTTTGATTGCGACTCTCTGTATATGCACACAGACAGACAGACAAACATACACACGAACACAGTGTTAGCGTTCATATGGTTATGCGCCGCAGTGTGATACGCTACATCATTATGCGTCCGTTTTCACTTGATGAGTTACAGTATGAATGCGTATGTTCTTGTTCGTGCAGGTAAATGTATTGCCTGTTTCTGTTTTTTTTTCTGTTCTGGGTAAACATGCAGCATGCTTTGGGTGACGACGACGAACACCACCATCGATCGGCGGTACGTTTGTACACGAACGGTATGTTTGGCATGCGTATTTTTGTTTGTGTTGTGCTCAGACCAGTCGCATGATTCACATACATTCAAGCACACATCAGTTGATTGCGACCAATTTAAAGACAACAATTGTTCTGAATGAAGTCCAAATGGATGCGTTCAAAGCTATGAACTTGAAATTAAATTAAAAATTCTTCTTTGTTTCCTTTCATTAGACTTTTTTATTCTGTTTTTCTTTTTCTCTTCAACAGAAACATTTCATTTTGCGAGTTTCGCCGTTTCTATAAATGCGATAAGCATTCCATGTATATGTTTATGTCTCTCTAGTGCTTGTCTGAAACTCATTTTTACAATAGATTTAATACTACTCCTATTTAACTACAAATAAAAATAGAGACGATAGGTATGTGTTTTTGATGCTGTTATCCTTTTAAATTGCACTGATAGCATTACTGCTTGTATTTGTGTTCACCGCATTCCCAGAGCTAATCACAGCTGGACGCTCTTTCAAATTGGTACGCCATGAAAAGTAGATATTCCAAAAAACAGCAACTGTTTGAGTTAACAGCACCTGATAGTTCAATGGAATTATGCTGAAATTGATGATTTGAACCCATGGCCAAACACTGTAATTCGCAATAAGGATATCTTTGTAATCGTTTCGCAGTTTATCTTTAACTTTGTCAACATCCTGATGTTGAGAGTATCCAATCACAGACAATAAGCAGGCTAAGAAAATCGGAGCAAACACCGCTTGATCGATGAACACTTTTTGCATCGTACGACCCAATGTACTCTTTGCGGTCACTCGAGCATCCAATGTTCCATACCATTTCCGTAAACCAGGACCCTATTGAAGAAAAAAATTACAGGTTTTCTAGGTTGTCATACAAAAAATACTATCCAATGTTGTTGAATCTACTTACAGCCACACAAAATCCAATCGAGAAGAATTTCAACGTTCTCACATAGTCAACTTGGGATAATTTCTGCTTTTCAATTATAGTTTGAGCCAAAAAGTCTCCTGCACCCATTAAAAAACCTGCCTTTAATACAAACGCAAATTAATCATGGAATTTCTTTTCGTACAAATGGCTCTATTCTGCACCCAAAAAAATTGGCCATTTTTACAACAAAAACATTTATTCATTCTAACCTGTGCAGCCTGCATTAAAACAGGATACTTGTCTAAGGCCTTTTGGTATTTGCCGGAAAATTGGCGAATATGTGGATTATTACGCCATGCAAATCGAGACAGCTTTGAGAATATCATTGTGTTCTTTGTTATACTCGGGAATTTTCCACGCTAAACAAATGTCAGCAGTTTATTCAATAAACATTCACTTAATTTCCATCAAAATGACAAATTCCGTGATAATTAGCTGGCTATCGATTGTAATTAACTGATTTTAATGTGATTTTCTTTCAATTTTCTCAATTTGATCTCGAGTGGCTGATGCTAAAAAATAAATTACGTTCAGAAGAAATTTTCGAAGTTTGACAGCCGCGTGTTTTCAATACAACTGTCAATGTGGTTGTGCTTCAAGTTCAATAATAGAACTCATCTGTCAAAGTGGATTGCGTCTTGGTTATCAACAGCAGCTTTTTTCGGCCGTTTCTTTTACTTTTTTTACTAATCAAATTTCCAATCATATTCAGAATGTAAATATGAAACTATAATCACAATTATATTTTTAAAACTGTTCAGACAATCGTGATAATAAAAATAAAACGGGTTGACCAATAAAATTTCGACTCATATTTCATAAAATTGGTCGATAAAGATCTTCCAACACCTTCAGGAGCTACAATCCTTTTTTCCATGCAGCAAAAATCTAAATTCAGAGTCTGCGATGAATATACTTTTTTATTCACTTTTCCCAAAAATAATAATATGAAGATTATATTTCGAAATATTTATGTTATTTCATAGCATTTTTTGCAGAAAATTTCAAATTAATGAAAGTCATTAACAGATACAGCAGGGAACTTAGTAAGCTGCTGATAGACGTTGTTCAGTGGCTCTTTTAAAAGAAATTAACACTTTTTCTACTTCTCATTACAATGAAACCATTATTTTTTTCTCAATTTTGTGATCGTTCTTCACTTTTATTATTCGAAATTTCTGTTGATTTGAAAGCATTTTATTCATCATGGAATTCTATTCTCAAGTAGCTGGATTTTTTAATCACCATTTTGGACATACATTTTGACGTTTTAGATTTACCCTAGTTTTAATTAGTTTGTATAACAATAAATCAGCTTATTGATGTATGATTTTCAGCATGCAAAGAAACCCTTTACACAACAAAGTTCAAACCTCATTTTGAATTTCTGTCACAACAAAAGTTTCTGTTTCCATCGGCTCGGCGGCTTCTTCCGTTTCCTCTGTTTCCTCTGTGGTTTCTTCGGTTGGCAATTTTTCGTAGAGTTTCTTCAGCGATTCCATGTTCTCTTTCATATCGTTGATGCGCTTCAAGTACAATTTATACACGAAATCAGCCATTTCGGACATATTTTCAACGACTTTGAATTCGGATTCAATTTTGTTATCCAATTTTCGTTCGCCAGGGAACATTTCATCTGGCAATAGATGTAGCTTGGTGGGTCGTTTTAGAAGAATATTAAATACCGGCTGTAGTTCGAAGCAATCCTTGAAAAGAGACACTCGTCCGAAAATGTACAATCCAAGCCGAGCACGACTCATTGCGACGACCAAACGTCGAACATCACGCAAGTGACCAACCGCTTTTGTTCTGACTAATGAGAGTAAAATGTAGTCGTTCTGTTGACCTTGATACTTATCAACAGTGGTAACTTTCAATGGGCGGCCAATCAGAGGATTCTCTCCGCATCTCATGTTGATTACATCGCGAATCAGATGCTTCTGCCCATTGTACGTTGTTAAAATGGAAATTTTCTCCGCTGGATAGCCCAATAAACGCATGTACATGAACACAGCGACAACATACTCGGCTTCGGCCAAATTTTGATAGAAGAATAGATTTGGTTCGGTCTCACCAACGCCATTGAAATTTTCAACATTGATCAACTGATAGTCAAACTCGAAACCAGGATTCGCCAAATTGTACTCAACCTTGTCAAGGACGTGTTGCAAATCGTTGAGTTTTTTGTAGCGCCACTTGTACAACGCCGAAATACTTGAACGGGCACGACCTTGGCAATCCAAATCAACGGTCGGAACGCCCAGTCGGACCAACCGTGTGAATAGCGATTGTTCCATGTTTGAATACTTTTGGAAGGCGATATTCTTGATGACTGGTGGCAATTGGTGGTGATCTCCAATCATGATCCAGCGCTTCAAACGGTTGTGGCCATCCAATGGATTTTGTAATAGCAACGGAATGAATGTTTCAATTTCGAGAATTTGAGCGGATTCTTCCATTAGAATGTTATCGTATTTGAAACCCATGTTGACTAATTCTTTGCGTTTAAGGGCGGCATGAGTACAAGTCATCGCAATTATACGAGCCTCTTTCACCAAAAGGTATTTCGAACGGTCCAATCCACTGCGGAGCAGTTCGAATGCTCTGAACTCTTCCAACTGTGTGAATATCTTTGAAATGTACTCGAAGCATCCTTTGGCCACATCCAAATCGCCCTGATAGCTTTGGCCAGTGAACAGTGGTTGCGGTGCGTCATTAAAGAAACGTGTGAATGGAAATTGCTCACTAAATACGATCGGTGTGTATTTTTCGCCATTGTAACCTTCAATTTCGCTGACAAACTTTTCCCAGCGTGAAATCACTTGATACAAATAGAAATACCCGGCTGTTTCACATGTGTACGAAACATCGCCGGTGACGCCGAGAGATTCCTGTAGTTTTTGAACTTGATTCAGTAGATCGATACGCTTGGCCAGCACATAATTGACTCGACCGTATCGACTGTAGTCCTTTTCCGTTTCAAGTGCCTCTTCTCCGTGACCCAAACGCAACAAGTGACGCTCATCAATATCCAATGCCATAATTTTTTCAAACAGTTGATTCAACGCTTGATTGGAATGTGTAACAATCAATGTTCGCTGGTTCGGATGGTTATGATAAAGATTTGAAATGATTTGAACAGCAACATCAGTTTTACCCGTACCTGAAAGAAACGCATTTCAATTTTAAATTTATTTGAAAATAAAGATTATGATTTTTTATTACCTGGAGGACCAACGACCAAGGTCAACCCATGTTGCATTCCCGAACGAATCGCTTCAATTTGTGTGGGAGTGAATTTGATGGCATTCTTTTTCGGTTCATCGTATGGATATGGACCGCAGTTTGGTAAAGGTCCTTGCTCAACTTTGATTATTTTCGGTAGCTCCATACTCTCATCTTCGTCGTCGTCATCATCATCTTCATCTTCGTTGGATTCCCTCACATCTTCGAATGTCAAAAGCATTGGTCGTGCCAATTTTTTCTCATCTCCTTTCACCTCGATTTTGTAGTCTGGGAAACATTCCCGCAAGTGCTCAGTATCCAAAAAAGTATCATTGAAATTGAGGGTCTTCTCTTGGTATGGCATTCTTTTGTAATGCGCAGCCGATGGGTCCCCATATCCAAGAAGAATGTCATGTAACCAACTTGGGACGACACAAACTGTATTCATCAAATGACGAATAGTTTCAAGAACAGCCTTGAAATTGTTCTCCTTCGGCTTTCGACGAATGATAATATTGAATGATTCGTAAACATCAACTCCAGACTCTTGTAAATTATCCATATCCATACGATACTGATTGCAATCAAGCCAAACTCGGTAAGTTCGTTTTTCTCCGGGTAACTGTGGCCGTGGATCAGGGCCATCTTCAATAACACGACCATTTGCATCCAACATTCCTTCGATTTCACAACCACGGACACTAACAAGACCAACTTGGGGGATGAATGGCTCTCGATAGTTGTACTTTGTTCCAATTGAACATGTCGGCTGTACACAAACCAGGAAACAAACATCATGCTTACGCAAACTCTCCCATTCCTCTTGAATTTCTGGGCGAACGCTCAATGTGACCGACACATCAGCACGAACTCTCGAGGGTTTTTTCTCGCCGATATGTGGCTTTGCCACTTCAACCACAGCAAATGATGATATCGGTAGAGCCTGGATTATTTGAAATAGAAAAAAAGCGATTGATATTAAATTCAACCTATTGTTTGCCGGTGTAATTTCATTTGAGGACTTTGAATAAATCTTACCATTCGAGCCCATCCAGCGAACATAACGTCACCCTCTTCATCTCTCCATGGCAACATTCGGCTAACAGCGTCTTCGATATCCTGACGAATTTCAAATGTAGATTCCAATCGAAATAGGTTGCAGTTCCGCAGCAAATAGTCGTGCAAAGTCAAAAACTGTAAATTCAATTTTGGCAGCGACAAACAACCCTCACCAGAATAATACTCGTTCGGTACAATGTTTTCGTCCCAAATGATGTTTTCTATGAAATAAAGTAGTATATTAAATTCAATCAAAATGCTTTAGAAGGGTGAGTGCAATAAAATTTACCTGTTGGATAGAGTGGCATATCGTTCAAAGCATCCAATTGTGATACTCGGCGCTCGTGACGTGAGATCAGAAGTTCTCGTAAGAATTCAACATCAGCGCGATGCCATTTGAAATGGTTTGACTCTTTTTCACCCGGAATCAAGTACAAAGAGCGGGCAATTTGCTTGAGACTACCATCGTTCAACATATCAAAATGTGATTTTAGTTTTCCTCTGGTATCGACAGCAGCTACATTTGTCAATGCAAACAATTTCAATTCGGGAAATTTGGCGAATGCGGCTCGCTGGAGCGAAATCAGCTTCTTGTAATGAATTTGTGTCATATCGTGATCGGTGAGAGCGTCCCCAGTTTCATCGTTGATTTCAAAACGAGAGTAGAATTTTAGTGTATCGAGCAGCTGCAAGAAGAGTTGCCCCTCCGGCCGACGCACCAATGGGGCCAAAGCACACCGGACCACCAGGTGGCAATCGTCCAAAACAGTGTTAAAGAATCTTCTGGTTGGCAGCAAAGCTTCCAAGTCAATGACCAATTCTAAAAATCGTTCGCAATACCGTACTGTATCAATGAAAATTGGACCTTCCTCAGGAATTTCTTCGAGAATACGAATAAATTTCACCATCAACCGTTGCAGAAAGAAGCGCTCAAATTCGAGTTGTTCCTTCTGTTCGGATTTGTCTTTTTTCTGCAACTTTTTCCAGAATTTCTTCCATTGAGGAGTGGAATTGAGTTCGGCTTCACGACGACTTGGCTGCAAACATTGCCACATGCCAAGAGACACCAATTTCTTCGTTTGATTACGACACAGTTCCACTTCCATGCTGTTGAAACAGTGATTCAAGAAGAGAATTAAAGCGGTTTGCTGTTTCGCCACAATCGGAGTGAATTTCTCCTCTGACAAACAATAGTTCAACACTTTCTCAAAGAAACCCGAAAACTGTACCGGGTTCTTTTCAAACGAATTCCACGCATCGACTCGTTCGCGGAATTTCTCGTTACACATGAACACAATTGACATCACATGTTCATAGGAGCTGTGTTCTGCGTAAAAGTTTGGCCACAAATAGTTTTCCAAATATTGGCTGAACTCCAGCAAAATGATGTTTCGCAGTCGAGCTGATGCACCAATTATATCCGTTCGGTAGATTTCCACGATGATATCTGGATCGAATGGTAAATGCTTCTCATTTGACCAATATTGATTCGCAAGCACTGTCAATTTGTCGGATTTGATCTGTGCCACAGTCGGCGTACCTTTTGTCTTTTTCACTTCACTTTCATTGGTTTCTTTTTTTGGAGTGGTCTTTTTCTTCGCCATCTCACTACTCAAAACTCGGTGCAATTTTTTATGAGAATAAAATGGAAAAAAAAACTCTTAATTCTTTGCGTTTGTGCTTCTTGATGCGTTGTTTCTTTATTTAGGTTATGTGAATGTTTTAATACGTTTAGCGGCTGTCAAACAAACCAGTCGAGCAACCTAACAATAACGAAAAATATCATTAATGACACTTCGAGCTGTCATAATATCATCGACAGAGGAAAAGAAAAAAAATATAGTCATAATACTAATTCTTGACGTGTAAAGTCCAACAAATTTTCTTACATACCATCACCTGAACAACAAAAAACAATTGAATAAACAAATCGATTGGTTTGAGCAACATGCTATAAAATGACGATAAATAATAAGTTTTATTTCGAAAATACTGTGCGGAGTTTGGCACGGGTGTTAGCACAAATCAAACCAACACCATGGGAAAAAGTGAGAGCTCTTATCATTTCAGTGTCCTTCAATTGTAAAATCGATAAAATCAATTTCGCACAAAACTGAGACGCTCAACGATTATCCAAATTCCAATAGATTTGATAAAATTATCCTTTATATTTTTGTGTAGGTTTTGTCACTGTATCGCTATTGTCCCCAAGAAAATGCGGCTGGAGTGTTTTGTTTGGATTTTCGGGCTCAAGAAGCTGTCATTGCACTAGGCTTGTACTTTCTTGACAGTGGATGTCAACATGAAACGAAAATTGTGCCATACCTCCTGAGATTGAACAAAGCGTTGCCCAAGGCCGTATGGGTCGATGATGGGAAACCTAAAAAGTCGGACCGTAAGCGATTTCCATGCGAATTCAAGAGAAAAATAGAGAATAAAATTGTCGTATATTTATCATAGGTGTTCCAGCTTCAGAACGGTTCAGTTTCTGTCTTAACACATTACTATCGGATGTTGCGGTCAATTGCCCGGATGTACGTGACACGATTATCGAAAATCAAGTGAGCACTCTCGATTCACTGACAACGATGATAAAATCTAGTCGCGAGAGTAATACATTGCCACCAATAAATTTATGCAAAGCAACCGTTCCGATTTTGCTTGGTTTGGGGCGGGCAATGGGCCGTTACGCACACAGTATCCCACCGCTTTTATGTCGAATTTTTCCGCCAATAACGATACCATCTGCTACAAAAAACACTTCAACGACAACCAACAATTACACACTTCATGAACGGCAACAAAGTCTATCGCAATTTCGCTCTATCATACCCCGATCATTGTCGGGTGGCTTGAGTTGCGAAGCTCTCGACGATTCCATGAGTGATGACACCGATTCAACAAATCGACCACCAAAACTGCAATCCTACTATTCTGTGCCGTATGATCCGACGACGTACTTTTTTTCAAAATACGGATCAAGTTTTAATCAATTTCCAAATATGCGTTTCTATGAGACACCGGAGAAGAAAATGAAAATTCAATTCAAAATCCAATACTTGCAAAGCATTTTTGCGATTGCCAAAAAACTGTTGACGAAAGAAACTCTTGATTATCTCGATGAACAGGCCAGCGACATATATTCATTACATCAAATCAAATCGTATCCATACAAAAGTTTTTCCGAAACAATCAATTTGGTACTGGTTACACTGTTGCGTGAAGTACTCCAAAATGAAACAGGTAAACGCAGAAACATTTGAATCATAACATAAGACAAAACCTAACGATAAAGAATATTTTTGAATAGATCTACCAACGCCATTCACGAAGGATGTGCAAGAATTTGTGAAGAACTTATTCCTGAATGGTCAAACTGAATTGCAGAAGAAACAAAATGACCAGGAGAAAGAGCATCGAGAACCAGGCTGCACGGCCATCAATAAATATAAAATCAATGTAATGGCCAATGCAGCCTGTGTAGATCTGCTGGTGTGGGCGATCAACGATGAAACCGGTAAAGCAACGTTTAAATATTCCATACACAAACTCTTGAAGCAACTTGTCGAATTCTATTAGTACATTCTTGATCAGTTTGATTTAAATGCCATTGATATCTTGCAGCCGATGAGGAGTATAATAATTCTTCTTTACAACATGGTTTAGTGTATTTGTGTAAATTAGGTGAACAAATGTTGTTTGTGTTTGGTTTTCTTTCCATTTCAATGTTTGTGGCTTCGATTATTTAATCCCCAATCTCCAACAAACGATACCATTGTGTCACTAAAATGTCTAATTGATTTCGAATTAATTGAACGTGGCTTGCTTTGAAGAAAACTTCAATCCATCGATTTTATCATATTTACATAAATTGATTTGCTAATTGAGTTTTGTTTTTCAGAGGGTGATAAACTGTGTGGACGATTATATCAGAAATTGAACTTGTTGGTGGGCCAAAAAATTGTGATGGACCACATGCCTCTGCTCATGGTTTGTTTGGAGGTATGAATAAAAACGAAATTGATTATGATTTTGAATTCACTTTGATAGAATAATGCCAAAATTGGACCATTTCTCGTAGTTACAAGTAAATTTGTATCAAATTAAGACACATTGTTCGCAACCAAAACACTTGTCAAGATTTTTGTTTGTGTAATGAAAAAGTTTCATATTCTGTTATCTTCATCATTTACGTAGGGTCTTGGAAAATTGGCAGAAAAGTTTCCGAATATTGCTGGAACATCAATTTCTTATTTAAGAGATTTCTTGGTTGATCCCAGCCCCATATTGGCAAAGTTATATGGTCAAGCACAACAGAAAAAAGATAAGGATTCTTTTAAAATCGTTGGTGAGTTAAGATGGAATTACTGTTTGAATAAAATACAATGTTTTGATTAATTGAATTATTTTCAAACAGTCCAAGGGAACGATTATCGAGCTATCGACGTACCGTTAAAACCGGTTGGCATCACTAAATCCGCTCAAGCAGCTTTTGAGGCATTGAGAGATGCGGCAATTGAAAATTTGAGTATTGCTTTACATGCCGCACATAAGCTTGATCCATACTGTGTACCAGCTCTTGTGGCTAACGTTTCAAATCGCCTCTTTACTGCTGAGAAACAAGAAAAGTAAGAAACCCAAATACCAAAATCCATTATTCCAACACTAATTACAAAAACGTCCATCTTTTATTCTAGTGAATCGAGCCTAGTTTCATTGAACATCATTGTGATGTTGGGTCACGTAGCGGTTGCTTTAAAAAATACCCCAAAAACGACACAAAATATTTTGCAATTTTTCATACAGCGTTTCTGCAAGGTTCCGTCAGAGCAAAATGTTTTGATTGTCGATCAATTGGGATGCATAATTATATCTCGCTGTGAGCCGCCAATCTTCGAGGAAATCATGAAAATGTTCTCGCGCGTAACTGTACAATCTGCATCGCAAGCTTACTCAACGAATACAGATCAACGAAAGCAATACCAACACGTTTCCGATGCAGTTATCAATGCTCTCGGAAACATTGCTGCGAACATTCAAGGCGAAGCCGAAATGTTGGATTTGCTCGGAAAACTATTAGAATTATTTGTGCAAATCGGATTAGAAGGGGAACGATCATATGATAATTCAGCTGGAGCGCAGAAAGCGAGCTCAAGCGCTGGCAACCTTGGCATGTTGATTCCTGTTATTGCGGTAAATTTTTCTACAAAGATTTTAATGTAACTGTATAAATTTGATTGACGAATGAATTGAATGTGAAATTACAGATTTTGGTGAAGCGTTTGCCTCCAATAAAAAATCCGAAGATTCGATTGCACAAGCTATTCAAAGATTTCTGGCTCTATTGTATTGTGATGGGTTTCACCAATTCACGACTATGGCCATCGGAATGGTATCAAGGTGTTCAACAGATTGCAGCCAAATCCCCTCTGCTGATTTCACAAACGGCTCATCGATCGGAAATGCGCGAGTTGAACTACACATCAGCCGTTAAATCCGATAGTGTTAGCTTGAACGAGTTACGAAGCCAGATCTTGGTGCTGTTTGATCATCCTCCAGCTGAAGTTGTGGCCTGTATTCACAAATTCACTTTTGCTCAATGCACCTACTTGCTGAGCGTTTATTGGCTCGAAACATTAAGGTAATTCAAGCAAATTAAAAAATATACTGAACAGAAATGATGTTAATTGTTTGCTTTTGAATGTTTTAGAGTTGAAAATGCCGATGAGCCAAGTTTGGAAGCAATTTTAAGTTACCTGTGCGATATTCCGTTGCAAAAAGACAAATCGGGAATGTGGTCATGCATCAAATGGTGAGCATTTTTTGATAATTTAAACTTGAATCCAACGAAAAAAGTTCTTGACATGTTCAACATTTTCAATTTACAGTATTGCGGATCAAGTATTTGAAAAGTTTCGAAATGTGTTAATATCACAAGAACAGCTCCGTGAAAATGTGTTAGAGTCCCAAGCAATGCTATTACTCGTATACTTCAATCATATTCACAAACAAATTCAAGTGGTTGCCGATCAGTATCTGTCACAACTGGTCGATAAGTTCCCGCATTTGCTGTGGAACAGAAAAGTACTTTGGTGTATGTTGGACGTGTTGCAATTGTTGGCTTTTTCATTAACCCTCGATCCAAACGAAGAGACGCCGACATTAAAGGTCACATCAACACCGTACACACTTCAATTGATGGACAGTTTACCAGCTCGAGAGGTAATTCCAGTCAATTGATTTATATGAATCTCCGAATGAATATCGCTGTTTTTCTTTACTTTCCAAAACAGAGTCGTTTAAAAGATTTCGCCGACCGTTGCCAAGGCATCATCAACGAAGCAATGAAATGGGCACCAAAGTCCACGAAGAGTCATTTACAAGAATATCCGAATCAATTACCAACATCTGCTCTGGCTCATCACAGTGGGCTCGCAATGGCTTTCGATGCTGCTCTGCAGTCGAGCACCCCTTCACTTGCATCCGCACTGCTACCGGTTGCTGCAAAACGTCCACAATGTGTAAACAGTGACACTCCACGGTTTGTGTCGGTTTTGTGTCTACGATCAAAGTATGCCGGAGAGATATCGGGTCTTTTATCTGTGTTGGAAGATGACGAGAAGAGAGGACTAGGCGATCGTTTGGTAAAAGAGATTTGGGAAGCATGCTACGATAAAAGTGATGCCAACTACCGCGGTGCAGTTTGGAGGGCAACCGCTTATCTGATCATTTGTTCTGGAATCAATCGAAAGCTATTGCACGCAATTTGTGAGTGATAATCTTTTGGTTAAACATTAATGAGCCTAAAATAAATATAAAAAATTGAATTTGTTTGTAGCCACATCGCAAGTTGAATTGTTCACCGAATCCGCAATGGAAACTGCTGTTGAATGTTGGCAATGGGTGCTAACAGCGCGTCCAGATCTGGAACTATCTTTCATGATGGAGATGGTTAGTGCATGGGAAACGACATTCGAGAAAAAAATTGGCCTTTTTGCCGAAGATGTTGCATTAACAAGTCCATTGGCCGCACATCAAGGCTGTCAATTGATTCCGCCTCCGATCAATGTGAAACCGCACCAAATTTGGCTGCAGTTAATTTCGGAAATTGTTGACACAGCCAAGTATTGCAATCGAGATAAAGTCGAAATGTTTGCACTATTATTACATCGATGCCTACCGATGGACATAAATAACAAACAAAATCGAAATGTCGCCACGGTCGGTTGTCGTTTCAAGCTGCTCCAGTGTGGTTTATCGCTTTTACAAGGTAACACCTTACCAAAAGCCCTATCGAGAAATATTTTGCGTGAACGGATTTATAGTCATGCACTGGAATACTTTTGCGGGCCGCAATTGTGTCCGAGCCAAAGTCGTGATGTTTTGCTTGAAGATATAACCATTTTGCTGAAATTTTGGCAAACAATGCGTAGCGAGAAAAAGCATTTGATCACAAGCGAAGTGGGTGACTATGATATCAATCCCACCACACACACGTTGTCAGTCACGAAATTGTCATTAGACACTCTTTCGAATGCTGGCAGCGATGTAGCTCGAAGCACAAGCACCGGAACAGGCGGCTGGTATAACACCATTCCACATTCAACATCAACACTGTCGAAGCGTTCGGTTCGATCGAAACGGTCCCCATTCCAGAAGGCAGCCTACGACAAAGACTACATGAAAAAGCGCAATTTAATCCTGGAATTATTGGTATGGAACACTCTATGAAAGCATAATATATAGGAAAATCCTACTACATTGCCCTAGTATTACATAACCCGTACTGAAATTCAACACTTTTATAGGATCTGTATTTCCGAATTGCGTTATGTGTGTTTTGAAATGTTTTTGATCAATTTTTAGGCTGCTGAAATCGAATTTCTGATTACATGGTACAACCCAAATTCGACACCACATCTAACCATTCCTGGTGAAGATGCAATCAATGAATGGCGCGCTCGGCCAATTAAATTGAGCTTGTGGCGTGATTACACCCGATTAGCTTGGTTCTACAATCCAGCGCTTGCAATTTACTTGCCACAAAGAATTCGAAATGCCGAATCGATTGAGGATGAAGTGACACGTTTGGTTTGCTCCGATCCAATTGCTGTCTCCCATATTCCTGAAGCATTAAAATACCTAGTTACCACAAAGACATTATTAGCTGAATCTCACGAGGTAAAGTAATGCTCTCTCCTCGAATCAAGTAAAAAACTTAAAGAGCACCTCTTCTAGCTTGAGAAAATAAAACAGAAACCATCCAACCGAAGAACAATGAACTGAACAATCATTTTTATTTGCAGCTTGTGTATATGTTGACTTGGTCACCGGTGAATCCAATTCAAGCGCTTTCGTATTTCTCACGTCAATACCCAACACATCCGCTAACTGCCCAGTATGCCATTAAAACACTATCTGCTTATCCGGCCGAAGCAGTTCTACCATACATTCCTCAGCTTGTACAAGCACTACGACACGATACGGTTCGTATTGCTTCTTGCAATTACTCAACAACAAAAACGCATTTCAATTTTTCAATTTACCATCCATTGCAGATGGGCTATGTGACCGAATTCATCAAGAACATTCCAGCACGATCGCAAATCGTTGCCCATCAACTCATTTGGAATATGCAAACGAACATGTACATGGACGAGGATCAACAGCATAAAGATCGTAGGTTCAAAAAGCAAGCAAAAACTTATCGACATAGTAACACGTGTTTTCTTCTCCCAAACTCCCAGCGGTTTTGTTTGATCATTTGGAAGCATTGACTCAAAAGATCATATCATCATTCTCTGGTGGTGCCAAACGATTCTATGAACGTGAGTTTGACTTCTTTGGTAAGATAACAGCAGTTTCGGGTGAAATTCGTTCATTTGCGAAAGGTGTACCGCGAAAAAAGGCGTGCCTAGAAGCATTGAGCAAAATTAAAGTGCAGCCCGGATGTTATTTACCATCGAATCCAGAAGCAATGGTGATCGATATTGACTATAACAGCGGAACACCCATGCAATCGGCAGCTAAAGCTCCTTACCTGGCACGATTCAGAGTGTATCGATGTGGTATAACAGAATTAGAGCAGCTGGCAATGGATGTATCGAATCAAGATTCAAGCAATGCCGTTCAGCCAAGCATCACGCTTGGCGTTGATTCGTGGCAAGCAGCCATTTTCAAAGTTGGCGATGATGTGCGTCAGGACATGCTTGCGTTGCAAGTGATTAAAATATTTCAGAATATTTTCCAACAAGTCGGACTGGATTTGTATTTGTTTCCATACCGTGTTGTGGCAACAGCACCAGGTGTAAGTGACAAACCATTCTTAATGTGCGAATGCCCTTGTAATTGTATATTTACTTAATCATTTAGTGTGGTGTTATCGAGTGCGTTCCGAATGCAAAGTCCCGTGATCAACTTGGACGTCAAACCGACACTGGACTGTATGAGTATTTTTTGCACACCTATGGAGACGAAACATCAAAGGAATTCCAGTTGGCTCGTAGCAATTTCGTTAAATCGATGGCCGCTTACTCAGTCATTGGTTATTTGCTTCAGATTAAAGATCGTCACAACGGAAATATAATGATCGATACAGATGGCCATATCATTCACATCGGTAAGGCAAAATTATTATCACAATTCAATTTGCGGAACAAAGTTTTAAAGAAAATTTTGAAATATTTCCAGACTTTGGGTTCATGTTTGAGTCTTCACCCGGTGGAAATATTGGCTTTGAAACTGACATGAAGCTAACTGATGAAATGGTCATGATAATGGGTGGTAAAATGGAAGCACCAGCATTCAAATGGTTTTGTGAATTGTGTGTTCAAGCGTTCCTAGCTATTCGACCGTACCAAGATGCTATTGTTTCATTGGTATCACTTATGCTTGATACTGGACTGCCGTGTTTCCGTGGACAAACCATAACGTTGTTGAAGCAACGTTTTGCTCCAGCCAAAAACAATAAAGAAGCATCAGCACACATGCTAGCCATCATTCGAAATTCGTATCAAAATTTCCGAACTCGTACTTACGATATGATTCAGTATTACCAAAATCAAATCCCGTACTAAACGCCACCAGTCCCGTGTGCTTACTCTCGTATTTTTACTTTAATTTTGGAGTTTCATGTTACTGTTTTTTTTTTTGAAATTGTCATTGGATTAATGAAAAATCGAAGAAATAGTCGTTGTTAGTTCAAATGATTTCTTCAAGTAATTTTATTGATGTTATTGGTGATTTAAATTTTTGTTGAGAGAGAATAGAAATCCATTTCTATTAAGAAATAAAGCTAATATATATTCCAACATTCATTTACCTATGTATATCTTGGTCATGTTACAGAAATATATTCAGTCAATTAATTAGTCTCAAATTAAAACTCATTTTTTTATTATTCCAACATATTTACTTGAAGATTAGTTAATCTCTAGAAAATGTATAGCGGCGTACGCTGTGACACTTATGAATTTTCAAATAAATTAAGCGCTTGCAGTTATATTATCTGAAAATGACACAGATTCTAGCTATTCCATTTCTGAATTAAATTTTTCTTTATTTCAAATCATAAAAAAAGATAATTGCCAATCTTGCGATAAGGGTGAACTGATAATTCTTCATTCAGAAGTATAAATAAGACGAGTTATCAGACGGTTATTGTATTGTACTGTGAACTATCAAAATGAAGTTTTTGTTATCGTTTCTTATACTTTATGCGTTGGTTGGCATCAACCAATCAAGCATTGAAACTATTTTTGGCGAGATCGAGAATCACGACTACATTGGTGAAAAAATGGGTTATACTCAGTAAAAAGAGTGTTTCTTCCAAAGTATTATTTTGGTACTTTATGGTACATTTAGTACCTATGGAACTAGAATATAACGCCATAGTACTAGTTTGTAAAACACGCTTTTTAATTGGAAAACTCTCGGAAAAGCGCTACTGTGGGAAATCGGAAAAGCGGGGAAATTTCATACCAGTCTCAATCGATCGGGCGGGAAATTTCATGTGAGGTAGTGACCCTGCGGGCGATTTTGAAGCGAAAAAACCATCAATTTCTGAGATAAATGAAAAAATTCCGGAATATCGGCAAGTTTTTTCCATTTATCTCAGAAATTGATGGTTTTTTCGCTTCAAAATCGACCGCAGGGTCACTACCTCACATGAAATTTCCCGCCCGATCGATTGAGACTGGTATGAAATTTCCCCGCTTTCCCGATTTCCCACAGTAGCGCTTTTCCGAGAGTTTTCCAATTAAAAACCGAGTTTTACAAACTAGTACTATGGCGTTATATTCTAGTTCCATAGGTACTAAATGTACCATAAAGTACCAAAACAATACTTTGGAAGAAACACTCTTTTTACTGAGTATTGAAGGCGATCCAACCACTATAGATGTATCAAAAAAATTCACATTCCGATCAGTAAATTGAACTTAAATGTTCCAATTTCAAAAATATTATGTTCATTACAAATCTCAATTTAAAATTTAATTTTGCAGAAAGATGAATGTCAAACTCATATGATCACAGGCTTAGTGTTGGACCGTTCGACAATATAAAAAAAAATTGTTTTGTTCGTTCGTTCGAAAGTTTTGTAAAAAATTATTTTGTTCGTTCGTTCGTTCGAAAAGTTGAAAATTAATTTTTTTGCTCGTTCGAAAATTATGAAAAAAAAAAAATTTGTTCGTTCGGAAATTGCTATGTTCGACCGTTGGTATTTTTACATTTGAAATACATAGGAAGTAAATACAATTTTGATTTCTTTGGGTAAGACTGAAGGTACAACGTAATTACCGGTGTTATTACCTAGTTATACACAGAATGTACCACTGGTAATAATTATTATCGATCTTATTACCGATTAATAAGTAATTACTAAGATGATAGTTATTACCCATTATTACCGTTAAGTACTTAATTAAACGTTGTACTTAAGCTTGAGTATGTACTTAACATACTTAACGTACTTAACGTACTTAAAGTACATACTTAAGCTTAAGTACAACGTTTAATTAAGTACTTTACGGTAATAATGGGTAATAACTATCATTTTAGTAATTACTTATTAATCGGTAATAAGATCGTTAATAATTATTACCAGTGGTATTACTCAGTAATAACGCCGGTAATTACGTTGTTCCTTTGGGTAAGACTGAAACCCAAAGAAATCAAAATTGTATTTGCTTCCTATGTATTTCAAATGTAAAAATCCCAACGGTCGAACATAGTAATTTCCGAACGAACGAACGAGCAAAAAAAATAATTTTCAACTTTTCGAACGAACGAACGAACAAAATAATTTTTTACAAAACTTTCGAACGAACGAACGAACGAACGAACAAAACAATTTTTTTAAATGCATTCGTCCGGTCGAACAAGTGTTCGAAAGTGTTCGACGGCCAACCACACGTGTGCAGGGGGGGGGGGGGTATTCCGGTTTTCCCCCCCCCTAGGATTCCAAAATGTGGACCCTCCTCCAAGCGATTTGGAAAATTATACACTAGATAGAATCGATTTTCAAAAGTGAGGACCTTTTTTTTTTTAGGTCTTCATTTTTTTTCACACCCATTTATAAATTTGCAGACCCCCCCCCCCTCCTGGCAAAATCATTTTACCCCCCCTAGAATTTTTGACCTTGCACACGTCTGCGGCCAACACTACACAGGCTTTAGAAAAGTTGATGAAACCAACTATTCACCAAAGTTCAAAATAGAAAGCGGAGGCACTGGGTTCACTGAGATCGTAGTAAACATCACATCGGATTATATGAAACCAATTATCAGAAGTACATTCTATTTTTATGGCGATAAAGTTTAAATGACGCTACCGCTAGCAATCTGCATCGATTTCAAAAACAAAAACTTATCGATCGATCGGTTAAATCCTTATCAAATAAAAACTGCAACATTTGCTCTTATCAGCTCTGATTGTTTATTTTTATTTTATTTTTCGGTATAAAAATGTAATAGTTTGTACGTTTCAAATCGTTAACGATTCAAGGCAAAATTTCACTCTTCAGAGTAAGACGTGGTATAACATTCATGCTGGTCAATTCTTGGAATAAGAGTTTGCAGGCGTATGGCATGGATATTTTCGAGACACTGGCTGACGATTTACAGTTATGGCACCACGAACTGTATGCCAATCGACCACAGGTATTGCAAACATCCACATCGAATGCATCAGACGAAATCATCAATCGCTCCATAATCAACATACTAGCTCCATATGAGATCAAGCAATCTCGTTCCATTTCGCCGAGACGTAGTCCACCTTCACGACTCCTTCCTTGTGTCGGTTGCCGAGTCAAAACTGCTCTTGGTCCTCTTGCACGAGCATGCATTTTGTCTTGCACCATGTGTTTCAATTTCTGATAGTAAACCTGAACATTTGGAATGTAGAACATTAAATTGTAAGATCAAAGTGATCGGAAGGATGACCAAGTGGAATAAATAGTTTACCGGTCCTGAATAAATGTACATTTCGAGTGGTTCGCCCGTGATGCCCGAGTAGAAGACGTCTTTTCCCATGTAATTGTAGCCATGCTTGAACAGTTCGTCTTGGATGTCTGAACATTTTGATCCACCGAAAGCAGTGCCGTAATGGAATTTGCCCTCCAGAAGACCAGCCTTTCCGCCAAGCAACTCAAGCAATTTTCCCACTGTCATACGAGATGGAAAACCGTGAGGGTTCATTACCATATCCGGTGATATGCCGAAGTCTGTGTGGTGAATTTTTGTTGAGAAAATTGGAAATTATATCTTTTGAGTTTTGACAGGCAAATTTAAATTATGTAATTCAACAATCATTTACCGTTGAAAGGCAAATCTTCTTGCTCAACGATCAATCCAGTTACTCCTTTTTGTCCGTGCCGTGAACTAAACTTGTCACCAATTTCCGGGCAACGAGTCTGTCTCAATAGAATTTTGATTAGGAAATCCTCGTCGGCATTCGCAGTCACTAAAACTTTTTCGATGTAACTTGGTTCAGTGCCTTTGTAAGTGATTGGAACCTATGGAGCCAGAATAGGATTTGGAAAATAGAAAGAAACCAAATGAATTATTTTTAGGTAAATGTAAATAGTAATGAACGGAATTGGTGGTTTTGCAACACTCACAGATGAAAATGTAACATTTTGAATGCCCGGCTCCTTTTGTTCGACAGGATTGATTGAAGTTACCGATGGCATTTCTTTATTGATCATTGTCTGTTTGTTTTGAACCATCTCACCCGGCGATACAATCCCATCACTATCTAATGCTTCGTGTCTAAAAATTACTTTGTTTGTGGCTGCATCCTTCGACGGCCCCATAATTCGATCATAAGTCTGATTTGTGTACCGCTTAACAGTACATTTCGTGTTCTTGTACACTAGACACCGACCGTAGCCACGGTTTATCGACGCCTTATTCAAAATGAGCGCATCCTCGATATCGTATCCTGAATAACTCATCACAGCAACGGTGGCATTTTGGCCGGCCGGCAGCTTATCAAAGTGCGTTAACTCGATTGTTTTTGAACGAACCATCGGCGTCTATAAAACGAAGAAGAGAAATGCAAGATACATTTAAAAAACGGAACGCAATCAAATGGATTACCAAAAAGAATGTGCTGTTCTTTACACTTACCTGAGGATAGACGATATTATACATTAGAGTATCAATCCGATTTTTCTGATTGTAACCAATAATACCCATGGCCTGTTTACCCATAGCACATTGATATGTGTTTCGTGGACTCTGATTGTGATGAGGATATGGAACCAATCCAGCACAAACTCCGAGTAAAGTAAACGGCTCAACTTCCAAGTGAGTTGTTTTCTCTGGGACAATGTCGCTTTCTCTTGTCGCGATAAATGAATCATTCTCTTCATTCACATCGAGATATTCAATGAGACCATCGGCCAGAAAATCATCAAACTTGCGCACACCTTCATTTAGCTCGTCAATGTGACGCTTTTTAACCAGAGGTACACCTTTTTCTACAATAACATACGGCCGGCACAAACGACCACCATCGGTGTGAATATAAACGCAGCGCTGCAAGTGATTCGTGTGAATGGATACAAAACTGCCGATGTATCCTCTTCGGCGCATCATTCGGAAAACTTGAATCAACCGTTGATAACAGATCGTAATACCGAGTATGTTACCGTTTATAAAAACCATCATGACTCGATTATTGTTGATGCTTTCTCCGCTCAGCAGACGAATGTCTTCAACGCCTGAATTGAAAGCCAACCGAATGACGGGCTCTTGGTCAACGTCCGTTGTGATATGTGTCATCAACGCTAAATTTTTGACTAAACCACAAGCTTCACCTTCTGGCGTGTCCGATGGACAAAGCATACCCCATTGACTCGGCTGAAGTGAACGTGGTCCCGACACTTTTCGCGATTTTTCGAATTGAGAATTTACCCGGGTCATCATTCCCAGTGCAGAAATATAACTCAATCGTGACAAGACTTGTGTGACTCCAGCTCGTTCCATTTTGAAACGTTTGATTGTCCAATTTCCCGTTGAAATAGCCGATTCCAATCCGGCGGTGATTTGAGCGGCACGCATGTGCTTCACAATATCGAATTGGGCTGCTTTAATTTTGGGGATATTCTTATCGGCGATCGTTTTCAGCTCCCAATTGAAGCGTTTGAATAAATCTTCAAACATCAGAGAGAGCAACGATCCGGCCAATTCAAGCCGCTTGTTACCGTAGTAATCTCGATCGTCGACAGCGGCTTCATTTACTTCGGCAGCCATAATACGACGCACCATCAATGCCACGTAAATCGCTTTGATTTTGAAACTGTAACTTTCAACGGGGACATGCGCTAAAATCGTTGATGCGAGCAGCTCTCTTGCCTCATCCGGCGGTGTTAGATGTTTTGTGGCTGCTGTCGTAAACCTTTTGGCTATTAATTTCGATCCCATGAACTCCAATGCACGCTGTTGAGTGTAAATTTTATTGTTCACAACATCGAGTAGCGATGGACCGAATCGATTTTGTGTGTACTCATCGGTCCCAATGTACTGCATGATCTCTTGGTCTGAAGTCAAACCCATCGCCTTGAAAATTATGGCAATCGGAATATCGTCTGTCATTGAATTGTGACGTAGATAATACTTGCCACCGCGGCTTAAAACGATCGTTCTTGACTTCTTTTCGTGCGTCGAACTCGTCACAATGCACTGCATCACACCATTGTAATCCTCTGTTATCATTTTGTTGTGTGACATTTGTTCTTGAATCAAAATCACTTTCTCCTGGCCGCGAACAACAAAATACCCGCCTGGATCATGTGGACATTCGTTGAGCTGCGACATTTCATACTCTGATTTATTTGAAAGTACACACATCGATGAGCGCAGCATAATCGGCATACGACCAATTAGCAGATTGTTCCGCACAACTCTTTGCTGTCCTCGAGTATATTCAATATCAACGGTTATTGGGGCTGAATAGGTCATATCTCTTAATCGACACTCATGCGGTGTCGTATTCTTCGTTATATTGAAACCATCTTCGACGTCCGGCTTTCCAACGTAAACATTCAAATACTTCAAATAGAAGGCTGGATCGACATCGCTAAGTACTTTATCGTTAGCTTTTACGATATTTTTTATGTCAACATTCACGAAATAGTTGAATGAGTCGATGTGCTGCTTCACGAGACCCTTCACTTGCAAAAAAGCCGGTACCAATTTCCATTTGTCCTGGTGACAAGAAAAAATTACATGGTTTACATTCAGAATTTGTCATTCGTTTAAATTATATTCACGCTTCGAATGTATTGTGACGCCAATTTCACATTTTATCCATCAATTTTCACTATGTTCTAACTTACTAACCTCTATCGTTTTGATTGGATCCCGTAGACGTTTCGGGTCGTCAATGAAAATGTTATTTATTTCAGGCATTTTTCTTAAATAATGACATTATTTTAATACGATTATTGCAATTCAAACTTATTTTTTTCTTGTTTGTTTTTCGAAAACTGAATATCCATCGTTCTATTTCTACCTCATTGAAACGACCACATTACGCTTTTGCAATTTCCGAATAACACAATACACGTGAAGAGAGAGACTTTGACAGTTCGCCGTTTGACAGGTTTTTTGGTTTGACTGTGTATGTGTTGTTGATGTTGACTCTTGGCATTGGTTCTTCAATGCTCTGCTATAATTTTTTCATTCAAATAGGTTCAACTGATGCGTTTGTCGTTGAATCAGAAAAATGGATATAAGATGATGATAACGATGAAAAAAATAAATATATTTTATTCATCACAATATGGATCATGCAAATGTGAAGTTCCCAATTATTCTTGCTTTATTTAAGTTGCAAGACTTTTGTTCGCATTATATTAAGCAATCAACCAATCAATCAATGATCTATGTTCCAAATTCATTGTTTTGGTTCTAAGCCTCTTTTTTGTATTGTATATTACGTTTGAATGTTCTATCTATTTTTTAAAAAGCGAGTTTATTCTTAAATTCCTACGTCTTTTTGCAATTCCGTTGAAATACAAGTGTCAACCTTGTTTATTGTTTGCACATATGCATTCGGCTGTACGTATTTTTGTTTTATTAAAAAAAATGAGCAAACAAAGACGAAACAAGACTTTTTATTGGTACACGACCACGTTCAATGTACAGAATGTAAGGGACCGACAATAAAACAAAATCAAGCAATAAAAAAAACCGTACTATGTGGCGTTTCGAACGGTATAAGAATTTGTGTGCAATATGCAATATCAGCAGTATATTTGTGAGCACTCTTGAATTTCAACCGAAGGAAATTATTGAATTTGAAAATTGTTAAAAATGCAGTTGAATTCGATTCTGTTGCTGATTTTGTTATCGTTAGTGGTAAGTGTATTTGATTAGATGTGTAGCTTTTGTTCTGGATTTTATATTTTTGTTTTTGAAATACAGTGTTTGGTTCTTCCTGCTCAAACTGATGACAAGGAGACAGCCAGACGGGGAGAAGAGTCTTTCGAAGATGAAATTCTGTCAAAAACTGATGAGCGGATCGAATTTGGGTCGATCATGAACGACATTTCGCAGAAAAAAGAAGAAAAACCCACAACCCAAGGTAAATGCGGAGCTCGTCTGAAAGTTCCAAAAATGCTACAGCTTGGCATACCATCGATTGGCGGAGAGCCAGCGCATGCAGATATTGATCCTCAATTGTTTGCAAATGTTCTATTCAATGTGATGGGACTTTTGGAGCTGAAAGTAAAGGAAGCGATTAATATCAGCGATATGGGAGTGTGTCTACAGATCAAACCAATCGATATATTTTTGATTCAACACCCATACACTAATTACGGAGAAATAATAAGCAAAAATGTGGGATTGGATGCTCTAAACAAGATGAAACAACTCAAAGCTGAGGTTAAATTGAAAATTCGAGGCGTTTAGAATCGAATTAATAATGCTATTTAAATTTATTAGCTCGTTGTGTTGCTCTTGTCGCACAAAATGGAAACAAATATGTTTCAAATATGTTTTTTTCTTTCCAAATAAACCTATTTTCTCCAAACACAATTTCCTACAACTAGTTTGATTTTAACACTATGCTTTTTCTTCAATTGGGATTCTGTGGCGTTGTGAAGCATATCGATGCTTGCGTTTGACGCAAATTATTCACATTTTTCAATTTTTCCAAAATCAAACGATTGATTTCTATTTTCAGTTCCATGACAGCGATGTCATTCAGTTTTTCGAATTCGACGGCCAGGTCCATTAAAAAGTAGTTATTTAAAAAGTATCCAGGTCCATTTATTGGCGGTGGTGCGGTTGACACTGGAACGGTTATGATGCGTTGATTGTTCATCGAATATTTGGTATCGAGCGGGCCGTTTGTTATACTTTGTGCCGGTTCAGCGGCATACATAGTCGGTGCACTACCGACCGTCGGATTATTCATTGAAACACAATTCGCTTGTTGGTTCGTAATGAGATCTTGTTCGGTTCGAATTTGTATTGGATTTGCTTGGGTGGTGGCGGTCGGCAAATAGGCCACAAGATATTGATTGATTTTGTTTGAATGGTCAGCTATGCTGGTTCCAGTTGTTGTAAACTGAATCGGTGTCGTTGTCACTGTGCACATCGGATCTGTGCGCGAAATATTTGTCGAGTCTGCTACTTGCGCCTCTGATTCGGTGACTGATGTTTCATGGTACATGGGTGAGCTTCCATAACTGCTCTCCGATTGACTCTCACAATTCTCGTCATTGTCATAGTTTTCATCACAATCGTCATGCTCGTCGTCATCGCACATGTCAGATAGTATTGATAAATCCAGTTCGGGGTCTTTCTTTATCTCATCGGTTGCGGTCCAATCCATGTGGGGTATCAGGAATTTTAGAGCATCATAACAATTCCATTGAATGGCTGAACGCTTCTCATTTTTCTTTATTTTCTTTATTATTATGCGCCGCTGTTGGATTCGAAGCGTTTTCCACTTCTTTTTGCAGTCTTCAGCTAGAATAAAATAAATTATTGATTTCAAACCTGAAATTGAAACATATTGCATGAAAGTCATTTACCATTTTTGTCGATAATCGCCGGCGTATTTGATATTACTTTCCAAATATCCTACGGAATTGAACATTTATGTTAATTTAGCACTTTTCACAGAAGAATTTCAACTGTTGGCATATCGAAATTTACCTCTTTTGTACGGGTTTGGTTGTAATCTGGATCTCGGCGGTCATACAGGCTTGGATTTTTTCGAACAGCCTGTATTAATGCCTGCACCTCGTCATACGTCCAATTTTTCTTTACTGCACTCATATTTCCTTAAGTTTATTTTGGCTTATTTCGAGACAACACCGTGATTTTTCTGTTTCAGTTCCTATTTTGCTACGATTTTTCTGCTATGCACATATGAAATTATGTGTAAACAATGCATTTTTCTCACATCAATGAAACTATTGTCAATGACAACTTTTGTCAATCAAAACGATATATGTCTAATACAAACAGCGTAGTTCGGAAATTCTAGCAGTTGATGAAGTGCATTTAAAGCGCATTATGACACATGTCCTTTACTCAGATCTTTTTAAAATCGTACATCAACATGCTAATTTGAAGAAAAAAATTAATTAAATTTTTTTAAATTTTATTTTTATTTATTTTCATCTTTGTTTCACTTGACATTAGACACTTCAGACACTTTTAGAACAGAAAAACGCAAACATTTGACAAGCCACATCTGTCAAACGTCACATTGAGTAGCCAGCCGCACCGAAAAGCATCATATTTGATTTCGCGAATAAAGAGTTTTGTTTTAAGATTGATTTTGGTATCTTATTAACGAGAAAAAGGATGGCAAACGATGGTGAGTAAACATTTCACAAATCCTTAGAGAATAATTTGTTCAGTTGCACGAAATCTCATTTCGGTGTGTTTTTCAGAAAGTGTAATCAAGCGCCGATTGCTAATCGATGGTGATGGAACTGGAGATGATCGTCGATTGAATGCGTTGCTGAAAAGTTTCATTAAATGGAGCAACACAAAAGACACACCCGAAAACACGTAAGTTATCTGTTCCGTCCATGGTAAATTCAGAACGTTCATTCAAGATGTTAATTGCATTGTGTATGATTTTTAGGCAAGCTGCATATGATACGATGTTGGGTCAGTTGGCTCAATGTGAATTCACCGTCCGTAAATCGGCCTTCTCCCGAAAAATGATGCAAGACGAAATGACAAACTACAAAGATATATCAAAGTCAATCGACGGTGGAATCGAACAGGCGAAAATTCAAATTGCCCAAAGCAAAGAGAACTTGGTGATAGCGAAAAAGATACGTAAAAATCGAATGGAATACGATGTGCTCGCCAAAATCATTTCACAGCAACCAGACCGCAAAGAAACGATGGCCAAACTGGAATCACTCAAAAGGGATTTGGATCATTTGAAAAATGCACGAACGAAATTGGACCATAAATTGGAGTACCGTCGAAATGATTTCGGTGTTCTGATGCGTTCGATCCAGGAACTTCAGAAGAAGCTTGACGGTGAAGATGTCAGCGCAATTGAGGAAGACCCCACCGACAATGACAAAAACAACGATGACGATATCGAAGTGATGTCAGTTGATGGTGAAATTTTAGACGATTCTAAATAAGACCTTGTGTTGTTAGGAATTCGTGTTGAGAATTAAGGGACTGTACTAAATGCCAAGATAAATAAAAGCCAATCTTCTCATAATAAAAAGCCCATCTCTTTTGAAGTTCTTCGAATGATGACCTAATTGAACGTCAACGAAGTCGAATAAAATCGTTCCCACTGGATCAAGATTTAAACTGATATTTTATTTGAATAGATTTGTTTTAAAACATTTACAATATAATATGGAATAAATCCACTGAAATATTTTTTTCAGTGTTGGGTTATATTAACGTAAATTACACTACATATTGCCTTCTTTATTTAAAACACATTTCATTTTTTTCGAATAGATGTGGTTGTAAAAAAATTGTGTTTAGTCGGAACTCCACGATCCAAACCAAAGATTTCATGTTTTAATGAACCATTGTGTCTATTAAAATACTGATCATTTCTTAATAATTCAACAGTTACATCATACCCAATAATTATTGTACATATTTGTTTTTTTTTAAGTTTTGATAGTTTTTGAAGCGTGATTTCGAACCGAATCAACAGTTTAACATTATTATTGGTGCTGAATTGTTTCCAAATTTTTGAGGTTTGTGTATGGCAAAAAATGAAAAAGAAAAAAAATCAATTCTAAATTTCCGTTTCTATAGATTGTGTTGCACCTTAGTAGGCTTCTGTTGTTGTTGTTGGTGGTGAGCGAATCGACAATGCCAATTAATAGTAATAATAATTGTTGTTGCAATGCTAGTGAAATTAAGTAGATTTAGAACAACAGATCATTGTCTTCCTCTTCCAAAATGTTGGCCGATTCACGAACATCAATGCCTTGTTCTAGTAAAAGGGCCTTTCTGGCCTCTTCCTTCTTTCTGGCAATACGTTTTTTATCCTGAGAAAAAGTGAACGAAAGAAATCATTAGAAATTCATCCGACCAACGTGGAACTGATTTGCTTACTTGAATCTTCTTAAGACGATAGAACTCTTCACGCTCCAATTCGTCCAATTCGGAAATGATGTAGGCCAATGTGCGTTCAATACGGGGGATAATAACTGCATAGCAAATGAAGATTTATTGTTTGATAGATTGATAGAATCATCATTTGAACCATATTTTTCAATGGCTGATAGAAAAAACATCAACTCACCGTGCTCGATGGCATTCACTCGCCGATTAGTGATTTTGATAACGTCATCGAGAGTTACGAACGATGTTTGAAGGGAAGCCAATTCCACCAACAACTTCACAGCTGCCTGATAGTTTTTCTTTAGTTTCGACAGTTGTTGACCACCACGAGCTAGACCAGCCAATTCATAGGTATCCGAACCATCCTAACCAAAAGCATACAGTTTGCATTAACAATGTCTAAATTGGAATGCTACTCTTTCACTACTTACGGTGTACGATTCAAACACGGGAAGTGTAACACCCGCAACATTGTCCTTCTTTGTACGGATTTTGATTTGAGCTTTAGTGACGTTTTGCAAAACGACCTGATTGAAATCACCAGTTGCAAATTTGGCTTCAGCTAGCGAAAATGCAGCTTCCTTCATCACTTCACCCATCAAAGTTTTTGTCTGCAAAATTGAATTGTTCAATTTGAGTTTTACAACTCAAATGGTGGTAAACTACATGGTACGAGGTATACTCACTTCAATGATTTTGCCTAGAATTAGTCGAAATCTCATTTGCAGAGCATCTGCCTTCTTCTTCAGCAAACCGTGCCCTTTTTGTGCACCGGTCAAACGAGATTTCATCAACATTTGTGCCCTTTCAGAGAAAGATAGAAAAAATCAAAACAAAAGTGATAAGAACCTTTCGCTCTCGTAATTCGTACAGTTTGACAGTGGTCGCGCATAGTGTTAAGACCTTGATTAGTCAATATGTGCACCAAGTCTTGTGACTCTTGGGGAATAGAATGAAAATTCCGAAAAACTTTCAAACGATGCATATTTCAATAGACCAACTTTTTCAACACATCACATTCACACAATTTTCAACTTGAACCACTGCTAAAATGCTCGTAGCGTTTATTACCCCTGTGTATTTTTCTTCTTCTTTTTAGTGGGTATTGATAGCAATATCAACTTAACATAGGTGTAAATATTTTTTTATATTTTCCCAATTGAATCCATATTTGGATGCATAAAAAACTTACCCACGACTGGGAAAAATAGCTAACTTATCCTTTCCTGACATTTTTAAAAGGCAAAACTTTCGCTTCAAATCAAAAACTCAACCAATGTTTTCTGTGCAACTTCGTGTTTTTACAAATGAATCTGATCACAAGAGAATAAGTCAGCTGACACTATTGAAAATTGGTTTTTATACAATAGTTGAATTAAATGACGTTGTGGATTTTTTTGGCGCTGCATGTGCACACATCACTGACTTTGCGTTAAGCTTTGAGCTAAGAAAAGGTGTTGAATTTAATGGAATTATAGGCCACTAGATGGCATTTGACAACAAATATGCTGATTCAACCAAAAATTACTCAAAAACTTCTGAAACGAATATTCGCTTTTGCGATTTTTGATGCGATTTGTTCAGGATCGATGTGTGGAAAATGGTTTTCATATTGAATTTTGCTGAACGCCAAGGCAAAAAAAATCAATCACGTGTATCCCATTTACTGTACATATATCATTATCCTGTGGAATTTTTTCTTCCATTTTCTTTTTGTATCTAACCGAAGTCAGTCACCAAAACAGATTTAGTTTAAATGCGTAGTATAGCCTTGATGTACATATATAAATCACGTTGTCGTCTAGAGACGTAACGCTTTTCAAACAGAAATTGACGACACGAGTGATTCACAATGACCATTAAATCAGGAGCAAGCAAGCACAATTCATATATTCACGTTTCATCTTCAAATCATTATCCTTTTTTTATCCATCGTCGTCACCAGTAAAATTTCCTGCGCTACGCACACTTCACATAAAATATTCGGTAGTCCATTTTTTATTGATATTCAATTCACGTACCCATTGCTCGGAAACACTTGGTGACGATCTTTCTGTGACATTTTTTTCTATATATTTTTTTGTGTTGATTTCACAATTCAAATTCAATGCGATTTCCTCACACTAACTGCTCAACTGTTATTAGCTCAATTCACCGGAACGTTTTCGCGTAGGTCAAATTAATTTTCGGTAAAATGCACCTCTGTGCATTCTGAACTATGTTTGCTTGTGATACAACTAGAAAATCACACTTTTATTTTTTTTATTTTGTTCGTTATAGATGTTTGGTTTTGAACGTTAATCGCACTACGTTCTTACGTCGTCTGGCCGATCGCGCGTCGCAAATAAAAATAAAAGCAATCCCAGATCTTTCATAGAGCAGAGCTCATTCGATCGTCACACGTATCGTGTGCTTGTGTGAATATATCGCGTAACATTAGGGTGGTGTGCAAAGAGAAACGGAAGTACTTTACTCGCATCAATATAGTATACCAATCTCAGAATGAAGATGAAATAAAATGAAGAAAGGAAGATCAATTGAAAAATGAATTTCAAAACATTTTATATTCCAAATAAATTAGTATTTCTTCATTATTCTTCATATTGAATCAATCAGAATAAATGAGACATATACAGTGAAATGTGAAAATGCATCACATCGCGGTCAGAATAACAGCTCATTTTGTTTTTGTTTTGAATGCATATTTCATCTTCGCATATTCATGTTTTTAATTGAGGGAATTGTTCTTAAAATATATCCATATCCATGTCATTAGAATTTCACAGCCATACGAATCTGTTCCATCTCATGAAACGTTTCTGAAGCAGCGTTCGATCGCATGCGTGTCGACTGTATGTTGTGAAATGTGATCTATTTATACATTAGAAAACTGAAAGCAAAATATTGCCAAGAAAAATCATATCTCTGTGTGTCGCTTCTCATAAGACAATCAACCGCCGCCAAAGCATGAAATTTATTGGGCTCATTTGAGCGAAAATTGACGAATTTGAGAGTATATTGCGTATTTTTATGGCTGCCAATTTAATTCACTTACGAGAATCGTCTTGTTTCGATTATTTGTATTTTTTATTTCGGTTCAAACATACACAGGACGCGTTTGTCACATGCTCCGAATTCATTTTAAAGATAAAACAAACAATAAAATATGAGCAATTAATTGAAGCATATAATAACTTCAATGGAGGAGGCATCGGCAATTACCTCATCACAGTTCATGCAATTTCAGCATCTTTCCAAACCGCCACTCGGTCATTATTCAATTAACCATTTGAGCATTCAATTCAAACGTACGGACGGTTGACTACGATCCACAACAACATAATCTAAGTCATCATTTCTGCTGAGTTTTAAAAAGCATTCTACGCATTCAAGTCAGTCATTATCCAGATACAAAAATACATACAAAAAATGAAACGAAAAAAAATTGTGATTCGGTGGCCTTGTAATGTCAAAATGCATTGAAGTGAATGAAAGGTGCTTCTTATGGCGTTGGTTTAATTTAAAAATTGTTCGCCTTAGCTCAACCAGAACTATCTATAGTGTGGAAATCTATTTAAATTATCACAATAAATGTAGAAAATATAATGAAAATAGAGAAGAAAGGCTGGTCACATCATTATTTCCATTCAGATGGCGACTTTTTTTCGGCCACACATTGCGGTAATCTATATATTAATGCGCTAGCCCAAAAAGTGTTGGTACCATTTTAACCATTTTATACCCAGCTGATTTTGATGCCACTGGTACCATTTGAGAGGTCGTGAACAGTAGATGTGCAGAATGCCATTCAGAATTCACATATGTCAAATTTGACATGAGTTTGAAACATGTTAGAGAACAACTTCTTCCGGGTCCCGGATTTCCCAAAGTTTTTCGAATTTTTTGTTTTGAAAATAGCAGATTTTCATTGTATTATTTTTTCTTTGAGTGTGTTATTCAATTTGTGAGAAATTATTATGAGTTGTTTTGAAAAATTAATATAATTATAAAAATTCCCAAGTATATACAGATAATGCTTTGTGAATGTGAAAATGCGTGCAGAACCGGAACGAGAGCGACCCGCGCGAAGCGGGTCTGCATATATATGTGAATTGGGAATTTTTAAATTTGTCTAAATTTTTTAAAACCAACTTTATTAATTTTTCACAAATTGAATAACAAACTCAGAGAAAAAATAATACAATGAAAAACGGCTATTTTCACAACAAAAAATTCACTTACGAAATTTTCAACCATTCCATCAATTTAAAAAGAAAGAAGTGTTTATTATTGGCCGATTCATCGGCCACTTGGCGACCCTAGTTGGATTTATTGCGTAGAATTTCATTGTGCATATGTTTGTTTAGTCATGTTCAGTGTTTACAGTTTGGAATTATGTAAATAAAAATTTAGTTAAACATCCGACACTTTGAATTCAATCCATTGGTCAACATCACAGACAATCATTTTAATTCTACTACTTTGCGTCATATGATTGATTTAAGTATGGCTTGTGCAGATCAGCATACTTACTGAAGCACCCAGGCAAGGCTTTGCAAGCTCTTAGTATAATATTTTTGGAAGAGTAACTCACTAAATTGTCTGAAGTAGCTTCTTTAAAATACATTTATTTCAAATGATTTACAATCAGGTATTGGTAGTCGTTAGTTAAAATGGTTTTAAAAATTGAAAATAAAATACAAAAGAATGCTATTCGCTAATAAAATTATTCGGCTTTAATATCTGTATCGCTTTCACTGTCGCTCTCAATGGGGGCATCAGTTCGTTGCCCATGCTTTTTTAATTTGTGCTTCGTCAGTGATCTTACGTTGAAAAATCCAAGATTACAAATACTGCAAGTGATATCCATCGGTTCAGCGGTATGCAAGCGTCGGTGATGTAGTAATTTCTTCGGCTGATCGAATCGTTCCGGGCAAACATCACATTCATATTTACAACCGGCGTGTTGGCGTTTTTTGTGTGTATTTAAAAGACCTTCGGTTACATACTGACTACCGCATATTTCGCATTGATGATCTTTTTCGCCCGTGTGGAATTTCATATGCTCCTCTTCTCGCTTCTTCGATACTACCTTTTGACATACATTGCATTTGAAATACTTTTTATTAATTTTATGTACCTAAGGGGAGAATCAGAAAGAAGAAATGAAATTAATAGCAATATAACGAACTGATAGTGGGCAATTAATGGAAACTAGTAACAAATGATAAATGGAAAAGTAGGCATATTTTAAGACTAAAGGTCAAGCAATGACCACATAGATTCTTACAGACAGTCTTTTAGTCTGCGGGAAAAAAAAGATAGAAATTGTTGGAAAAAAAGATCAAATGAATTTTATGTACCGACGAAAGATGCCTTCGCAACAGGTGACGATTTTCGAATCGATTCTCACCACAGTGGTCGCACATGAAACTCGTTGGTTCCTTGTTGTGACGTTTCATATGTTTGTTGAACATTCCTTGTTTGTCGAAGATTTTCTGGCAAATGTCACAAGTCAACATTTTCGGAGGAGCTTTTGGTGGTTTTTCAATTTTCGACTTGGGATTTCGATGGCTAGTGCGCATGTGGGACATGAGATATCTCCGCACCTGACAAAAACATAAACAAAAAGAAAATCAGTTTCCAGTGAATGCTATCCACATTCAAATGGAATCAATTATTTTATTGGCTCTTCAGCTAAAATAGTTTACAAATAAATTGACAGAAAAAAAACCTACTGGAAATGCTTTATCGCATAGTGAGCAATGATGCTGCAGATTGGGATCAGCCGAATGGAGTTGCATGTGTCGACGCCTCGATTCAGTGCTTTTGAATACCTTTGTACAAACACTACACTCCAAAATATCCAAATGACTCTTCATGTGTGAATTTAATTTACTTCTCGACGGATACGTTCGATGGCACAAATAACATTCAAATCTGGACACTACCGGCTTGTGATACTCAAAATTTTCAATTTTTCTCGTTTTCAGCGGTGGTAATTTTGACTTTTTATCAAAATCATGTTTATAGATCATGTGATCTCGCACATATTTCGGCAACTGGAAGAATTTTTCGCACAGCGGGCATTTGTACTGGATTCCTTCGTGCAAGGGCATATGGTATCGAAGTGCCTTCTCCGATACGAATTTCGTGTGGCATGCAAAGCATTCAAATGATGATTTCACACGGTTGCTCACATCTGTTTGCGCCTGTTCCCTTCGCAATGACTCGATTTGCTTTTGCGTGACCAATTCAACCGATTTCGTTGGCTCGGGTTTTAGTTCGGGTTGTATTTGAGCAGCCAAAATATCGTCAAGTCCGATGGTTCGGCCGTGAACTAGACGAATGTGTTTTTGTACATACTTGGGATTTTTGAACCACTGCACGCAAAACACGCAGTGATAGCGTTTGCCTTCCGTGCGCCAATAATTTGAACTGAGTAAATTGAGCTTCAGCTTTGACACTTCATCTGGCGCATTTCCATTTCGATCGGATTTTTTCGGTTTCACAATTTGACTTAGCGTCTTCTGTGCCTTCCTTATGGCTTCGGCTGATATAGTTTCTTTGTGTATAGATTTAATGTGCTTTTGGGCGTAATGGACACTTCCGAATCCTTTCATACATATCGAACAGAAAACATTTTTCACTTTCACATGCACTGCAATGTGTGACTTGAGATTACTTTTCATGACACTCTGGAAACCACAAATCATGCATTCATACACATTTTCAACCTTTTTGTATGTGACTCCTTCGACGAATTGTGATAAATCGAACGTAGCTGGTGCTGTTCCATCATATGTCGGATGTTTGATTTCATTTTCGGTTTGTAGATCACATTCGACCATAAATTGGTTATTCCACACGCTCTCGTTCATGTACTCCATTTCATCATCTGGAATTTCTGGCTCATTTTCATCATTGATAAAACCCTCTTCTTCTTCTTCTACTGCTGCTGTGGTTGTCTTTGTTGATTCATTTTTCATAGCATTATCACTGGTAATATCGTTTGAGATGAAAACGTCTCCGTGTAAGAAATGCTTTTCAATGTGTTTAGTAAATTCGGGGAAGTTCCGAAAGCTTCGTGAACACTGTGCACAGTTTAAATTTAGGGTAAAATTGTTAGTGTCCATTCTCGTTATCATTGTTACATCACCCACTTTGAAATTGTTTATGATTTCTGTTTGTACTTCAGATTTTATTAGAGGTTCACCATGTTGGCTTTCGCCAATAAAAACACTTTCAATTTGATACATCTTTGAGGATTTTGAATCATCGGAATGAAAAATATTCGTTGTTCCCTTTTTATTTTGCAGGAAACGAGTAGCGAGTAAACAGAACAACAAACACTATACTATTATTATTATCATTTGTTTGACAGAGCCGCTTTTTTGACATTTGCTTGTCATCATCGGCTTAAGTCAGGTTTACAGCCGAGATGTCAATATTCAAGAGGGGAAATAAACAGTGCACAATTCGAAATTTACAAAAAAAAATCATTTTTCAAGACGAACCGTTTAAATTTCCGTTTTTTCGAGGGACTTGATATGTTCGAATTGTTCGCCTTCAAAATTCCAGTTTCAATAAATGCTCCAGAATAATTCTTACCTCCTGTAGAACAGCGTTTTGCCATTTCATCTAGATAAAGAAAACATTTAAGCCGATTTTTGTGCCCGGAATGCTAAAAAATGTTTCATATCAAGAGTACTATTCATTACGAATGGTAATATGTTTGTGTCATAAAAAACCAAAAGATAGGAGGTTTTGTGATGTTGATCGGTCAATTCATGATTGAATTACTTGTATTCATACGATTTACAATTTTTATTCGGTTTCAATTAGTTTTTCATCGCATATTAACTAGGTTTTTTTTAAATCGAGATTAGAATCAACATCGTCGTTGTCCAGTGATGCTGTTATTAGCCGTTTAATCTTCATTCCAAATGACATAAAGTTATAATGAATTTCTCACGTATACAAACCATTAAATTTATTCCATTTTTAGGGGAAATTATATGTTCAAATTGTTCGACTTCAAAAGGCCATTGTCTTCTAAATAATGTTTGTTTTCGTGTTTTCGCAGTGATTTGATTGAGAAGAATCCCTTGCCGCACGTTCGGCATTCGTGTGTCATTTGCTGATCGTGAGTGCGTCGGTGATACAGTAGCTTATCGGATCTGGTGTAGGCCTTTGGGCATAAATCGCATTTGTATTTGGGCTCACCCGAATGCCGAACCATATGACGTTTCAGTCTTTCTTGAGAAACAAACTGCACATATAAAAAAATAACTTATAAGAAAAGGGTTCAAGGCTTCTTTAGCATAACTTCATTTCTCTTGACCAAGAGGACAGTCGAATGACTCACCTGCATCCCACAATTTGAACACTGGAACTCTTTGTTGCCATGAATTTTCATGTGTTCTTGTAAGTATCGATGCGAGAGTACCTTATTGCATATTTCACAAGTCGTTTTATTATTGCCATGAGATTCGAGGTGTTGCTTCAGATTTGAACGCTCCTTAAACTCCCATCCGCAGACATGACAAATCAGTTCCTTTGGGTCCCGATTGTGTACAGATTGGTGTTGATTGAGATTATGCTGACTCATAAATTTCTTTTCGCATATTTCACAAGTAATGTCGTACTTCCTCTCGACGGGAACCGTCGATTTCTTTCGTCGCTTGTTCAGATGAATTGTGCGATAGTGGGACAACATGTACCGACGTGTCGGATACATTTTTCCACAGTCAGTACACTGATGAGGCTCATCGGGATTGGCTTTGTGTCTTTCCATGTGATGCCTAAGCGTGTCCGCTGATTTGTAAAAAAAAATATTTCAAATTTCTCAATAATAAATAATAATAGTGACTGGAATGTATTACTTGATTTGTAAACCGCTCCACAGATCACACACAAGAATGGTCCATTCATATGTGTGTTCATGTGTTCTCGTAATCGGTTTCGTTTTCGATACTGGTTCCGGCACAAATAACACTCATACAGGGCAACATTGGGCCGTGGCGTGTAAATAAAATCTTCCGAAACTTGCCGAACACTTTCCTTCGGTATGTCCTCCCGCCTCATTCCGTGCATTATCACAATGTGATCTCTCACGTATGACTGTCATTGAAAAAAATATATTATATAATAATAATAGTAATATGGAATGTATTACTTGTTTATACCTTCATGGCGAATACTTTGCCGCAATACGGACAAATGTACTTTATTCCACTGTGCAATTTCATGTGAATTCGAACTGAATTCAAGCTCACAAATTGCTTGTGACATTCGAAGCATTCAAATTTTTTCTCCGGCTCTTCTCCGACGCATGCAACTTCTTTACTGATTCCACCTCCGTCATCTTTTTCAGCTGAAAATTTGGTTCCATCACTTCCATTGATAATGGGTTGACAGCTCACAACATCACCGATTGCTATCGGCTTACCATGGATCAATCGCATATGTTTCTGGGCATAACGAGCTTTTGTGAAACGTTTCTCACAGAATAAACACCGAACTGTTCCCTCTTCAGCTGCTGCCGTTGCCGTCATTGAACTGGTCGCTGCCTTGATCATTTGTGTACGTTTCTGCTGCATTTCCCATTCTTTCTTCTTCAGCGATACATCGATCGTAGACTGAGCCGCTCTAATCTCTTCGGCTGTAATTCGTATATTGTTGTGACTTCTATTGACATGTTTGCGAACGTATGCCTCTGTAAGTACAAGTGGGAATTTATAATGGAGACATACGTGAATTGTGTAAATTTTTTCTATATTTTATACTCCTACTGCTCCGGTAATAACAAATACACTTACCCGTGATGAATGCACGCGCGCAGAATGGACACAACACATTTTTTTCGCTAGTATGTGTCAAAAGATGCTCTTTCATATGATCCAATTTGGCCATCTTTCGATTACATGTCAAGCATTGAAACTTATCATCTACTTTTTTGTAGTCCGTTCCATCGAACATCCTTTTCTCTGGCTTTGGATTTATCTTCTGCTTTGGCGGTGGTGGGGGAGCTGTTGGAACAACCACACTTGCTTCTTTCTTATATCGCATCGCTTGAGCTTCCTTTATTTTTTCCAAGGAGATTTTCTGACTGTGCGTTCGGTTGCAATGTTTTTGCGTGTACGCATATGATGCAAAAATCTTAGAGCAAATTGGGCACATCACATCTTTTGGATTTGAATGATTCAATACGTGCTCCTCGAATTGATTCCATTTTGTTGCTTCATGATCACAGGTCAAACACTTGAATTTGTCATTTAATTTTTCGTAATCAGTTCCTTCGACGATTAATACATTTTTTGGGAGATTTTCGGTCGGTAGTCCCGCATCCCGTTGATCCATCAACACACTATTCACGTCATCGTCCGACCATCTCATCTCAGAATCATCGTTGAAAAAATCATCATCATCCGCATCATTTCGAATAACCTCACATTTAACTATTATCCCTTCGTTTTGCGGCACCGAATCATCGACCACTGCTTCATTTTGGCTTTCACTTGGAACTTCTTCTTTGACTTCTTTTAATTTTGCGATTTCTCCACGCATAAAATGCTCCTGAATATGCAATGTGAATTCAGTGAAATATTGAAACTCTTGCGAGCAATTCAGGCAACACAGCGAAATGCTACTGTCCATTAATTGAAATATTTCACCAATTTTCATCTTTTGAAATTGGTTATTATCACTTGTCCATTGATTGTAATCTATCAAACTCTCTCTCACAAAAACGGTCTCCATTTTTTTTTTGTTCAGACGGTTTATTTCTGTGTTTTAGATACGTTGTGAATAATAACTCTGGATAATCAGTAAATTGTAAACAATCCTGATTATTATCGTTTGACGTTTGGAATATTTGACAGTAGAATTGATAGCCGTGAGTTAATGCCACTCGTGCGATATTCAAGACGGGATAAGGAGAATTAGCATGTGAAGGAGAAAAGAATCTCTTTGGGTTGATCACGTTCAGATGGCGCTCGCTTTAGCACACTAAAGGAGCATTTTTCGATTTATTTTCTGCAAAAACTTAGACTGAATGAGATACTAAAGGGCAGTTGGAGTTTTTGGTTCATTCAATCACATTTTATTTTTGGTTTACATAAATTTATGAATCATTTTGTTTTTTTATTCTGCAAACCCTATTTACAGTAGAGCATTTGCCAATTGTCCTTCATTATTATCCGACGCTTTATCTTTCTTCGGCTTCCTCTTCCGTTTATTCAAATGAATTGTGCGATAATGAGAGAGCATATAACGCCTGGTCGGGTAGGTTTTTTTGCATTCATTACACATGTGTCTCTTGTTTGGATCGGCCTGATGCCGCTCCATATGGTATCGCAAATTGGCAATGGATTTATAAACAGCTCCGCAGCTCACACATAAAAATGGACTCGCCGTAGTATGCGTTTTCATATGCTGACGCAGTGTTTGTTTATTGCTATACTGATTTTTACACAGATTGCATTCAAACAATGCAGCATTGGCTGGTTGAAGTCTTCGTTGTTCTGATGCAACGTTGCCTGTTGCTTGTCGGATGCTATCACTTGGTATTTCTTCTCTTCTGATGTTATGCATCGCAACGATGTGATCTCGGACGTACGATTTCATAGCGAATAGTTTATCACAATGTGGACAACAAAATTTAATGCCGCTGTGGAGTTTCAAATGGATCCGCAGAGAACTCAAACTCATGAAGTGCCTATGGCAAACAAAACATTCGAAATTCTTCTCCACATTCTCGAGCTTATTTTGGCTAAGCACAACCGCCAAAGCAACATCGCTCGGATGGACGGAAGGCTTCCTTTTGTTTAGAATATGAAATGATGACTGCGCCAATTTAATCTGTTCTGCATTTATGCGCCTCTTATGGAATCGATTTACATGTTTCCTGATGTAGCTGACTTTTTTGTGGGAGGAGTAATAAAATTTATAATTGAATAAGTCTTTTCAAACACAATTGAAATTATATGAAGAATCTTACTAGTGATGAAGCGTTTGTGGCAAATCGGGCAAAAGACGTTTTTGTCGTTTGAATGAGTCATGAGGTGCTCTTTGATATGATCCAGCATTTCGCGATCGCATGTTAAACACTTGAATCGACCGTTGGATTTCTCATAATCCTCACCCTCAACAAACGACTTGGTTTCCATTGTTTTGACCGGAGACACAGAAATTGCCGATGGATTGAACGATGGTTGAGCCTCTCTAATTTTATCAGCGGTTATCTACATTTTCCGCAAAAAAATGAAAGAGCAACAATTTTAATGGGAACAAATATTTGAGCATAATTTGTTTCTGAATTAAAATCAATTTTCCACCTTTCTTACCTTAGTTTTGTGTGTTCTGTTCACGTGCTTGCGGACGTATGCGATCTAGTAAATATATGCAGTAATAGTCAATGGTTTATATTTATATGATATCTTCTATATTACTTACAGCAGAAAAGCCTTTTGCACAAATTGGACAGAATATATTCCTCACATTCGAATGTGTCAGCAGATGGTCTTTGAAGTGTTCCCATTTCGCATTCTCATGAGCGTTGCAAGTTAAGCATCGATATTTACCATTTAATCTTTCATAATCGGTGCCCTCGATGAATGATGGAGTTGCGGGTAGCTTTTCAAATGATTCTACATTTATTTCCGGTTCAAAAATACTTTGATTATTATCTACAAAGTCTTCGTCAGACCATCCTTCTACCAACTCTAAATCTTTGCCGAAGAACTCCGAGTCGTTGCCTCCTCCTCCTTCTTCTCTGACTGTTTCGGCTTTGACATTGGACTGTCCATATCCATAAGCCGTATCCAATTGTGATATTTCATCTGCATAAGCCAGTCGGTTTGAATCTCCTTCTTTGACTTCTCTCAATTGAGCCACATCACTATGCAAGAACTGATGATCTTGTATATGCAACGAAAATTCGGTAAAATATTGAAACTCTTGTAAGCAGTGCACACAGCACATTGACAGGCTGTTGTCTCGCAATTGAAATATCTCTCCTACTTTCAACTTTGGCACATCATTGCATTCACTCACAAAAAGATTTATATCGATTGGGTTTTCTGTGACGAAAACACTTTCCATGTTTCTGTTTCTCCTTGTTTCGTTTCCAATTTCTAAGCTATAAATCTGATAAGACAAAACTTTCTTGTAAATCGTAAACAATTCATAATGAGAACGGAAACGATTGACATCTGTCATCATTGACAGCAGTTTCGTCCTGGAGCAGTCGTGCTACGACAACTTCGTGATTGTTCTGAGTCCATTTCCACTACAATGAGCTAAAGTTGAGTTTGTATGCAGAATAAATGGTAGTTGGAGAGTTTCTTTTGTCAAATTTGAATTTGAATTCATTCCATTTCGTCGTATGAAGAATACTTGCAACAGCCTTTCAAGTGACATAAAATAATAGATTTGAAGATGTTCATTTTGTTTTGATACTCAGTTTTCAAAATTGATAAAACGCAAACTGTAGTTTTTTATAGTGCCATTTATATTATCAAATTGTTAGGTAGAAGTCAAAGATTACAAAAACTATTCAAATTTAAAGCCGGTCGCTGAAAAATTAATTTCTTGATTCAGTTTATTTTCGGCGTGTAGACTTCTCCCCGAAGTTGACTAGCGATCGAATTTGTGGGAATTCCATGAGTTCATTTCGAAAAGATTTTGCGAAGAAAAAAAAAACATTTCTTAGAACATTTAGTATTTCATGTTCACCGTTCAGTGTTTTTTGAAAACATATGTAAGTCACAGGCTGTGAAATATATGAAACTATAGCCCATACAAATTGTAAACAAGTTTTTTTATGTGACAATCTGACAGTAGTCAAGCTGACAGCAGTTGGTTCCGTGATATTCGTCGTG
The DNA here is from genome assembly GCF_009176505.1 of Sitodiplosis mosellana. Classification (NCBI taxonomy): domain Eukaryota; kingdom Metazoa; phylum Arthropoda; class Insecta; order Diptera; family Cecidomyiidae; genus Sitodiplosis; species Sitodiplosis mosellana. Next base: position 1,654,079 of record NW_022595260.1, on the reverse strand, counting down.
CTTGAACGAGAGTTCATCCAACTTGATCGACAGCCTCCAGATGTCGCTTTTGATGCTCCTTCTCCTGCTGCTGTCATCATTAATTTCTAATAATGATTCCCCCTTTTTCTTTCAATTTGAAAAATAAACAGCAATAATAATGATTGGGGAAAAAAACAAAAATCCGACAAAAAACAAATTATATCCAATGCGTGCGCTTGTTAAAATTGCTAAAAGGTCCTTTTCTATAGAAATCCGAAAACGATCATCCAAAGCAAAACTGTGTTAACGGTTTCCATTTTGAAAAAAGTCTTTCATTGTGAGAGTTCATAGAGAGTTCATTCATCGAACCACACTCGTTTCGACGTGTATACCAACCGTTGGTGTGACAGAGACAACCATCTAGCGCTCCTTACATTCAATGGTGTGCTTCACATTTATATGGCAGTTGTATTCGTTCGACTGCGTCACACGTACGACGATGCTCAATCAGCAGCAGTAAAATTTCATTTTTCGTTAAATTTCAATCAATTGTTGGTCTTTTCTTTGCATAATTTCCATCTGAAAACAGTGCTTTTGAAAATCAAAATGAAGAATAAGTTGAGTGCAACGTGAACAGTGTGATTTTTGGTAGTCGAAGAAACTGTGTTTTGTTCTGTACAAAAGCGATAGGCCCCTCATCACTAGTCTATGCAAGAGAGACTGTGTGTGTAGAAAATAGACGGTGCGAGAAAGAAAAAGAAGAAGTGGCCACAACAAAACCAGCCACAACACAGATCTACTCAATAGCATTGACAGTTGAATTTAACCTGTATTTTTTGTTTGATAAGGAAATATGCGCATTTGTTGAGTAGAAAACAGCCATCATTTCCAATTTTATCAATAAAACGACGCAAATTACGAATTTAATTGAAATGTAAGTAAAACAGCTACAAGGATATTGGGTGTTGTAATATTAAGTGATGGTTCTATTGCGTAGTGCAGCGTATGAGTAGCAATGGTACACACATTGTGTGCTATTGTATGCTATATGTGTTCAGCTAACAAATGTCAACAATCGACTACTGATATGTGTTTGTATGGTTTCAATTTCTTCAATGAGTCTTCGGCGAAACTGGGCTAATTAATGGGTTGCTATATGCAAACAAAAACATTATTCAAATAGATAATTGTGCCAAAAATGTGCGGGGAAAGAGGTCATATTGAAATGATATTGTTCAAAACCTAACCTTACTTACTTTTGTGTGATATCAATAGAAAGAGCAATTGAAAGAACATAATCGTGTGTGGTATTTGACTTTGGCACATTGATCGGTGAACGGTTTTCTGAAGAAAAAACGGAAACGATCAGAATAACTGGAAATAATGTGTAAAATAGTCAAAATCGTTGAGAGATTAACGTCTGGCTACATTCAACGTTTCTCCCAACAGACGTAACAGTAAAACAATGGCAATGCAACAAATGTTTGCGCTGCATTCGATTCGCATGGAATTCGTGTGTGCAAACCGATAAATGCAACGGTCGTATATTTATAAACTCAGATAAGCATTCAATGGTGGCTATGAATAAATGCTTTTATTGTGGGTTTTTGTGACGTGATTATAATGGGATGCAACGTAATAAAATCCAATAAAGTCGATTTGCATTTAAACCGAATAAATTGAACGAAAGAATTTCCACCCATTCCCATTTTATACTACAATGAGTTGAAGAGAATATCGGCCGAAAGCAACAACATGAAAATTAATGCATTTCAAATTGAGCGTGTGTGTATGATGAGCTCATATATGCGCGTGTATGTGTGCGTTTGTGCTTTTGCCGTCGGGCAAAATATGAGTTTATCGTTATTAGTGCACTTTTGAACATTGTTCAGTTTCTTATCGCTTAATTGCTTGCTTTGATTGTACATTGTACAACTCGCAATCATCGGGTGGTAATGATGCACAACACTGCGCTGAGAGAGCAGTCGAACACGACCTAACTGATAGTACAAACTTTATAGTTGTGAACAAATCGAAACGAGTTAGTTCATTATCTGCTTATCACGATTTTCTTCTAATGGTCTTTGTACACATTATCTCTGACTAATGTCCATGCTTCTAATCTCCAGCCAATGCTTCTTGGTATTATGTTATATCATTGTTTGACAAACTGTCACATATGGGCGCAAGTGTGTTTGTCTCCGTGTAAATTGGAATATAATCGCACCACTCATACGGCTGCCAAAGCCAAACCATATGTGACTGTTGGCTCATATGCCCACACATATGAGTGTGTCTCGCTTTTTCTCTTTCTCCTTTTCGTTCAGTACTTTTGAGCATTTCATCAAATATTGTCACTTTTCAAATCAGTTGCTTTTCTCCAGTCTCGATCCACACTTCAAACGGTTCACTGATTTGTATTTTTTTTCCCTCTGTGATCTGAGTGCGCCTTACATTTCTTGTTATTCAAGACTGATTGATTTTGGTTTTTCATTTAATTTATGCTTACTTGATCTGACAACGACACATCAGTTCAGTTATCTTTTTCACGATAATTGTAAGTTTTATTTTTGTAATTTCTTCAAACATTGTACCGACCATTGGGTAAAATCTTATCAAAATGTGTGATAATCATCGCGAGTATTCATTTGATAAGCCATTTGCAACAATTATTTCATTTTACAATAAACGATGGAATCCGTGTTGAAATATCGTGAGCTAAGTAAATGTATGGAGTTGTGCAAAATGAGTTCACCGTATACATTCATACCGACAAATTAACGAAAAGTTTACCTTTGTAAAGCTTCATTCCGTACAATGCCCATATGAAGATCGCCCACATTTTTGTAATCAAAAAGAATAAGAGTAGAAATTTATTTGCCAAATTTTACTGTGAAATCATACGAACAGATACGTTTAGTGTTTAAAAGTGTGTGAGAGCTTTGTTCAATGGATGTGATTTTGAGGCTTACGATAATGTTAACCCACAGAAAAGGAACTGCCTCTATGCCGGCAGTGGTTACTTTTAGATTAAACATTTATTGGTGTTTAGTACTTTTTAGATTGCATTGTGGTTTCAAAGTGTTAATTACGACAATGAACTTCATAACCAACATTGGGGTCATATCCTGTGCAAACCGAAAAATTATTATCAAATAATTCTAAAATGTATAATATACATATACATTGTATATGCATGAACATTGAATATTCATTTTAAAAAAATGATCGTATTAATAAAATTTTGCTTATTTGCTTCTTTCTGTTTTATTTTCAGATTCGACCAGAAAAAAACCACAACGTACACATTTTGTTTGACAAACAAACGACAGAAACAGAATAATTAACAAAAGCTGTCCAACGAAATGTATAGTCCAGACTACGAGAAACGCGTTTTGAAATATTGTAGTCCGGTCGCTCGAAATTTATTCAATAGACAAGAGTCCGAAGAAAGTGCATCATTCGATCGATTCATACCGTGCAGGTAAAGAAAACCCGACGACTTAATTAGTCACAAAATATTCAAATTACATGTGCTACTGGAACTGTTCATTCACACCGTGTTTGATAGGCTTGGATTTATGTTTCTTTTTTCTGGGGGAAAATGTGCGTGTATTTCTACGTCAACAAAGAGAGGAACAAAAGAAATATGCTTCAAATTGACAAATGTTTCGATTTTATCAGTTTTTTTGGATCTAGTTGCCAAACATCCGGAGAGTATTTCGAAATGTAGCTGGTTCTACATGACATACCGGGATTGTGTCACTAAATGAAATATAAACTCTTGTTTATTCAATTAATAAGCGAATATTTTTTAGTTGGAAGAGAAAAAAATAAATCATGAGTTTGCATGTTCTTGATCGATCAAACAGACACAAATGCACGTGCTAGCAATGGCATGTGTCATTGTCCCCCGATCAATTTCACTCAAACGCTTCAACATTCCTCAAATTCGTGTGCGATGAAAATTTCCTAGAACTTTTATGAAATCGACAAATGTGTCTCGATCACTCGAACAGCACCGACATATTTTTGCTTTGACTGCTCGTCAACCCGTATCCAAACATTTCCAGTTCATGTTTCGCTTATTGTGCACATTCATCATTCCCTATGCTTTTATTCTCACCTTATTGAATTTATAATCGATTGGAATTTTGCAATCGGTATGTTTTTACAAGTTGAGTGAAAAATTGTTTCGTCTGAATTTCAGGGCAAATAACAATTGGCAAACAAATTATGCATCGATAACGAAAACAAATGAAAATTCGTCACAAACAACGAAGAAGCAACGCGATTGCGGCGAAACAGCTCGTGATAGTTTAGCCTATTCATGTTTGTTGAAAAATGAATTGCTGGGCAATGGCATCGAAGACGTTAAAACGGTAGCTGACGATCGCAACGAAAATGTGTCTTGCAGTGCAAAACGTGGACTCTTCAAATATCAATCGCCAACCAAACAGGTAAGTTTATCATTTTATAAAAAAAATGAATACACATCTTTTTTTTCAAATTTCGATTGACGTTTTTCGAAACCCGTGATATGAAATGGATGCGTTTATTGACTTATATGATAGTCGAAGTCGCATATCGGCTATGTATTCACGTTTATATAGCAGATATTTTCAAAAGTAAATGTTGCTGTATTCATCAAAATTTATTGTTCAATTGAAGTACTTGCGCATTTCGGAAATTCAAACCAATAAAATTTGTTCGATTCGTTGAAAAAGTGTAAAACATGACAAAAAACATATAAAAAAAACTCTCAATCACTTTTAAGCCACGATTTTATTACTTTCTTCTCCACCTTCCATTCTATCAACTGTTCAATCGAAACCAACGGAGCTTACGAAAGGCCGCTTTAATATGCCCATGTGTATCGTCAAAGAAGTAGATTCGTGGCCATCTTATTTGATTCTAATATTTATCGCTTTCATATTAATTTATGCAAATGCCTTATGTAAATATAAAACACACATTTTCTTCTTCTTCTTCTGTCACAGCCTATTTGGGCCTCCTCTAGTTTGGTTTTGTGCTTTGGAAATAAAGCAGCCGAACGATATGTAGGCATTTTAAAATTGAAACAGGCATTCTGTATACAACGCAATCATTTCATTAAGTCAGGCTTGAAAATTCACTGAAGTGAGAAAGAAACACAGAAGTACAAGTGAATTCAATGGAAATTTATGAACCGCTTCGATAAATTGCTCGGCACATTCAGTTGTTGGGACTCAACTGACTTAGTTTATATGCGTAAATCGCTGTGCGCAGTTAAATTGTTGGTAGTTCACTGAAAAGATCACCAACTTTCATTCACCCGAAGAATTTTAAGGTGCGATCATCATCAATCAAAACTCATGAATGAATTGGTTTCCCATACCATTCATAGAATAGCAACAAGTCAATAACTTATTTTACCTTATCTGGCCACTGCGAGTGGTAGCTAGTTACCGCCACTTTTAAGATTCATCGAACCCAAAATCATTTTAACCTTCGCGCATATCGATTTTATGAGTTTTTTTTCGTCTTTTTGTTTTACCAAAATACTCAACTCACGACATGTGTATTATAGAAAAGGTGCGAATTTCTCTAAATCTTTGGTATGAGTTCATTTTCGGTTGTTGTTGTTTTTTGTCTTCCCGTGTGCAAATGAATTGAATTTGATTTATTGGTCTATGGGCAAGATTTTATGGTTTGCTATAAAAGTCGATTGATCTTTTGGGAAAAGGAAGCGTCAATGATTTATAAATGAGCGAATCACTGCACAAAGCTTTAGCATTAAATTGGTTTCGTTAATTGAATTGTCCAATTAGCGTCAGGTAGAAATGTAAAGTGCACGATTTTGCGTGCTTAAATTCGCATTCGTGGTGAATAATAATCAATTGTGCGCGAAATGCCAAATTAAAAACAAAGAGATAAAAAAAACATACATAAAACCTATTTTCCATTTGAAGCTCGAAAATAATTTCTTAATTAAGTTCGTGCGGAATTTCGGTAGCCAATGCTAAATATGTACACTCGTACATTTATTATTCTTTCGTGCGTTTGGCCAAAATGATACCTTTATATATGCAAAGATTTTCGGGCACATAGTAACACATACTGATTGTGTGACCTGAGCATTTATGCTGGCGCACAACAAAGTATGGGCATTGCAATTTGAAATTGTAAAACATGTAAATGGAACCGAACTGAAAACGATCAGTGAACAATGGCCGTACTTTTATGGATGTATGAATGGATCGGTAGACCATCAAGATAATGCAAATTGAATGACAATGAAACCGGAAACGCATGTCGTGCTCAAAGGTAAATGCATTCCACGAAAAACAAAAACTATTCGTTTTATCGCAATGTCCGGTCTTAGCAAGTAAACACACATTCAGGTTTGTGATTCAAGTTACCTAAAGTCATTCACAATGTTTCGTCACCGCAAACCAAAAACGATTTTGTGTTGATTTGGATGTGCAGCGAGCCGTTTTGTGTTCTTCGGACAGAGATTGTCATCTTCTGAGAATAGATTGGCTTACAAATGTAGATATCTGCATAAATCCGTTTATTTCTGTTTGTTTTTATCGAAGCGGTTCGATCAAGCAAAGCCAACATATCGAAAAAGATACGAAAACGGCCACTGACAAATGGATTTCCTAAAGCGTTCACCCCAATAAACCAATTTAGTCCAAAAGTGCGTGAACGCATTCGCTCAATCTGCTTATCTATTGGAATGTCTTCGCGAAAAAAAGCTGTTATTAACATTTGGCGATTTGAATGCAAATTGCTGATAAATAGGTAATAAGATTTTCACAAGAAAGTCTCCATTTAATGCGTGTGTGCGACTGTGCATGCGTGTGTGTGCTTATGCTTTGCTTTTGTGCTGTAGTGTGCGTTGATTTGATCATATTTCTAAATAACACAAAGCGAACTCAATCTGAACGAGACAGAGACGAAATGAAAATGTGCGTTTCGCACTTATAACAGTTTCAGTTTTTGCACGCACAAAAAATACCACCAAGTTTTATTTAGATTAGAGTTTGTGGATTAGCCACAAAACCGTACGATACATTGGCGATGTACCGTTTTGCATACACAATGAGGTTGACAAAAATTTTGTTGATAAAAAACCCATAAACATTAGTTTTTATTGTTATGGACAGTCATGATGAAAACGAGCCTAATGCTAAAGTTTTTTTTTTGCAAAAAGTTCCTTCGTCTCTCTTACGTGCTGTTTGCTGTGCAAATACACGGCCCATAGTTCACATCGGAGAAAGTAACCTAACAGTTGATATTTGTCGTTATGTAGAAGAAAAATATGTAAAAAAAACATTTCTTTGAGACATCGGCATGACCTACAAATCAAAATCGACACTCCGTCTCTCTATGCGATCGGCTTGGTTGTGTCACAAACTAATAAAAAATTGTTCAGGCGGCAAACGTTTCATGATGTTTCAGCATGAGAACCAGTGGAAATATTCTTGGATGCAAGGCGAGAGGTTAACTCGTAAAATTGCTTATCGTCCGTACCATGTGCAAAGTGCACTCCAAATTCGAACAAACATATTTCATTAACTGTTCTCTGAAATGAGAATTGTATGGTGGACTCAAACCGACAGAACGTCCTTCAGTCACATTTTTTGTCGATTTATTTTAATTTGATAACGCCCAAAAATATATATTTTAGTAAAAATGATAGCAACAAATGCAAAATTTTCGTCATGCGCAAGCATTCCGCGAAAACTGTAGCATTGCTTGTGTACAACTTATCAACAAAGGTTTATAGCATTTTTATGTTTTTGTTGACATTTCGTCATCGTTGATAAGCAGCGTTAGTATTTGCGACGAGCTGTGAAATTATTTTCTCCCCAATCTATCAATTACTGTTGACCACATCGTTCTAGCGCCATAAAAATAAGCAGTTTTGCGCATGATGCATAGCATTTTCCCAACGTACTGTGATTATCAATTCCGAAGGAACAAAAAAAAATCTGAAATCGTTGGTATCAACTTTTTAAATTGGACAATTGTGTACGCAAATAGAGCGTGGTATGCGTGGCTTATTCAGCCAGCTATTTCGCTTTGAATGTGTCGATTTCCTAGACGTCAGATTAACTTTGATATAGTCATCGGGCTGATTCACACGATTTTATCCCAAAAGCTAGTTGCCAAGTTATTTGTGTTTAACCTCTACGACTAGATTCCATCGGACACAGCGATCGTGCAAGTTTGCGTAGTTTGAACGATGTTTAAAAATAAATTTATACCGATTAATAATTCCCAAGCCATAAATAAAGAATTTTATCATATTAAAGCTTTCATTTTCTAAACGAACAAACGAGGTTAAAGGCAAGAAGAATGTGATAGTCTTTCGAAAATTACTTAATAAATTTGCATTTTATCGATGTTCTAACGCTTCCTCAGGTTACCGCGATGTGAGTGGTCATATAAGCATAACTTCATCTCAAAACAACTTCTGTTCTTAACCCTCTAATGCACTAATTTTACCTAGGGCTGGGAGTACTGGTACTTGCTTGATTTTTGGCCATAAATAATTAAAAAAATATTCATAATCCTGGATTCATCATGGTTAAGTCAGAAAATGCGATTGACATATATCATAGAACAATCAAATCCATTGTTTTAAAGTGTCAAAAATGTGTCTAATTTCGAGTTCGAATAATTTATTTTGTCAAATTTTTGTTTTTGCACACATTTTTGTTTATAACTTTACAATCACACTACATAGACAAATATTGCCAAAGACAAAAATGAAGAGAGAACATTGACGAATAAAAACTTTTGAAGCACTTCTTTTTGAAGCAATGTGATCCGATGTACGGCTTACGTTCTACAGGCGTTCAAATGTTGCCCGTCTTGAGGCGGTTGTATGCATTAGAGGGTTAAGAACAAAACGATATCTAGTTAATGGGGTTTTTGCATTTCGACTATCTTTTTAATATAACCACCTCCACCACGAGCGGCTTAAAATAAAAAAAAGAGAAAAAAATCTCGAATGCCACAAAATTACGTAATTTGATTGATAATCTTATCGATTATTTTCTCATTTTCTGTTTTTTTTTCTTCAATACAGGACTACAACGAGCAATGCCCCTATTCACTGTCACCCGTTAGTGCGAAAAGCCAGAAATTGTTGCGATCGCCACGGAAAGCAACACGGAAAATATCACGGATACCATTTAAAGTGCTCGACGCGCCCGAACTACAAGATGATTTCTATTTGAATTTGGTGGATTGGTCGGCACAAAATGTACTTGCCGTCGGATTAGGTAGCTGTGTTTACTTATGGAGTGCTTGTACGAGTCAAGTAAGTGTACATGAATTTCATAGCGAACGAACAAACGAACAAACAAACGAACAAACAAACGACGAACATAATGCCAACACTGCATTCATTTTCGATTCTTGTCTAATTTTCTATTTGTACCTGGCGAATGATAAATTATGAGAAAAAATATGCCTTTTTGTTGATTTATCATCACTTTCTTATCAACGATACCATCGGTCAATATGTCAAAATGTAACGAGGTTATCATAATTGCTCAAGTGCTCAATGCACATGTCGCCGCACACCAAAACTGGGACAACATTTTTTGCATTACTTCGAAAATCTTACAAATTAAACGGAAATGACTGTAGTTGATGATAAAATTTCCGCGATCATATGTATTCTAAATATAGAAAAGTAAACAAGCCTTTTTTTCACTTCTATTTATAGGTGACTCGATTATGTGATTTGAGCACAGATGGGAACTCGGTGACGTCAGTGTCGTGGAATGAACGCGGGAACCAAGTTGCGGTTGGAACCCATCATGGCTACGTCACCGTTTGGGACGTAGCTGCGAATAAACAGGTTGGTCCAACATTTCAAATGGTCAAATTTTTGCATGAAGCAAAATGTCGAACAGAAACTAAACAAGCAACTAGGCATATTCACGGTCGTCAAAATATGCTGTTTGGATTGTGCTAATCAAATTAGCCTCCTGCGATCTTTGGAAACTTCACTACCGTTTGATGCGGTCAATATTTACGTTTACAATTATCCAAAGTTGGCGACAATGCCACAAACAACTAAATGTCGGTCTGACAATAGCCCTGAATAATTTCCATGTAACAAAACGTGCCAATTTTACTTTTACATTTTGACTCATTTTGCTTCATCTAATTACACAACAATTGCTTTCGAAACCAAATATTTGTTTCAACTTTTCAAATAAACATTTTTTGTTCGATGTTCAAAACGCCGAAGTTGAATTCTTTACGTACACAAAATGCAATTTTCATACTATGAAACAGATAAATCAATAATTTTGCATTATCTTTTCATCAAATTGCAGATAAATAAGCTGACAGGACATTCGGCTCGGGTGGGCGCCTTAGCATATAATGGTGATATTTTGTCGAGCGGGTCTCGGGATCGACTGATCATGCAACGTGACACTCGTGCACCAGCCTTAGTGTCTGAGCGGCGGTTAACCGGACATCGCCAAGAAGTGTGTGGTTTGAAATGGTCACCGGACAATCAATACCTCGCATCGGGTGGCAACGACAATAAGCTGTACGTTTGGAATTTGCACTCACTGAATCCAGTACAATCGTATTCAGAACATATGGCTGCAGTGAAAGCAATCGCCTGGTCGCCCCACCACCACGGACTATTAGCTAGCGGCGGCGGTACGGCCGATCGATGTATTAGGTTTTGGAATACGCTGACAGCGCAGCCGCTGCAAAGCGTCGACACAGGATCGCAAGTTTGCAACTTAGCTTGGTCCAAACATTCTTCGGAATTGGTTTCAACGCACGGCTATTCGCAAAATCAGATTCTCGTGTGGAAATACCCATCATTGACTCAAGTGGCCAAACTGACCGGTCATTCATACAGGGTTCTCTACTTAGCTTTGAGTCCCGACGGTGAAGCTATTGTAACAGGAGCCGGTGATGAGACTCTTCGGTTTTGGAATGTGTTCAGCAAAGCGCGTAGCCAAAAAGAGAACAAAAGTGTTTTGAATTTGTTTTCAAATATTCGATAAACGACTTTTCGTTCCATTCGCATAGAAGTATACAGTTTTCGTGTGTATGAGCTTTATTTAATATAGAATCGAATCGAATCGAGTTGTTCACCTATCTTCTTTTTCTCTCTCCCTCTTTCGAAATGAGCCTATCATTTCGAAAGAAATCAGAACTGAATGTACAACATTGCGTACATTGATGTTGGAGCTAAACTAGTCGTTTATCAACTAATTTTTTTTTCATGCCACATTGCTGCTTATAGCACATTTGTGCTGTCTGCGGAGTTTACAAACAGCAGCACAATGAAGCTAACGCGCCATTCCATTTGAGTTTAACAAAATGCATTTTTATTTAAAAAACGACATGAATCATTTGCCTCTCATCATTATTAATTTACGCCCTATAGTTTTAATGCTAGGCTTCATTGAAACAGATATTTTTCATGCGATTTTTGGGTTTCATTTCACGAGTTAGATCTCAATCGATATTTCCAACCTTGTTCTCATGCAATCAACGTCAATTTTATTTTGATTGGATCTGAATGACGTGGATAATTTAAACATTCTATAAACGAAATGAAAGAAAAAAAACACACCAATATAAATAACTCATGAAAATGATAATTCAGACGCTCTACAGATGTAATGCATCTCAAATGAAGTCGATAGATATTTGAATTAACCCCTTTATCCACTTGATTTGAGATCAATGTGAAGTGTGGACCCATTGAGACAATATATAGTACGAACGTAAATTTTAAGGAATTTCGAATGTAGATTGTAGAATAGATTTTGTGCAATTTCCGTGCTTTCCACCATACACTGAGAAAACTAACCAATTTCACTGAAATTATATGATAGGAAATAAAAATGTTCACCTAAAACCAGAGAATGTCTACACATAGATTTATTCAAATAAATTAAAAATATCAAAAAAAATTATCGGTTGTTGTAACGCTTCTGCAGTACAAAGTTCATATTCCTTTCTGGGTGCCAAGTCAATTTTGCTGAATTCGTCTGGGATCAGCCTCAAATTTGACTTGGCAAGGAATATGAATTTTGTACTGCAAATGCGTTAAAACATCGTAACGCATGAAAAATATCGATAAATTTTATTGATTTTTTTAATTTATTTGAATAAATCTATGTGCAGATATTCTCTGCCTAAAACTTAAGATTTTGCTTGGATTGTTCGATATACTAATATAAATAGACACACTTTATTCAACAAAACAAACCAAAGTAGTTTCGTTGAATGCGATCACGAAAGATATCGATAAGCAAGTCGACCTGCCCATTAGGTGCGACAGTTGTTGCGTTAGGTCTTAATTACCTATTACGACCTGGTAGTTTTGATCGTATTTAAGTCTTAAACCAAAGGTTTTCTACAGAAATTAGTTTGTCGCGACCGTATCGATGTGCGATAAAATCTTTCCGAATGAAATTCGAACGTTTGCTTTTGCTTTTTTTTTAAATGACTACATTTGGACAGGCTTTATTGCACTCTGTATCGGTGCGATTGACTACATTTAAATAGATCAAATATTGTTTATTTATTATTCTTCTTCACCAAGATTCTCAAATGCTAACAATTTTCTCTATTGTTTGTTATTCAACATCACTTCTCCGTGTTCAAATGATATAACATTAGAGTTTTCCATAGAATCCAAGCGAAATTTTATCATCCGAACATTATTATGATTCGGTAGCTAGTTAACGAATTGTATGAGATAGATTTTGATCGTATTTATAACGAATGATTTTGATTGTATTTAAAACGAAGTGAAGAAAAAAAATAATTGAGAAATAAATAAACGTGTAAATTTGAAATCGATGAGAACTACTTTATATTTTATATAGGATTAAGATTAGATAAAAATCATTTAAGGAAATTTAATTTCAACTTTAGAACCGGAATGGAAACAGGTGAAGGTAAGTAGTTGAGTTAGGAGAGAAGCCAAGAGATCGACATAAAAAAACTCAGCCGGTTTTTCAAATAAGAATAAATTTAATTTAAACTGAGAAATGGGAGAACATGAAAATTCATTAGAGCTAATAGTAGTAAATAACTTAGGTATATAAAAAAAACTGCTTACGTCTAAAGAAAAAAAACCTTTGAACAACAATTCAAATACAATTTAGCCGTTTTGCAATGTAGCAATTTGCGTTCGTGAAGAAGCAATTGTGAATTGAGCATGGTGTACATGGTTTTGCTTATTTAATGCGGTAAAATGCTATGGGTCATCACAGGATAAGAGATAATGGGCTGCGTTGCATTTGCAGACATCGCGAGCGGCTGTGATGTGTTCATTGTGATTCCCATCGAGGGAGCTGCGAACGAACCAAAACACCAAATTAACATTTGTTTGAAGCATGTGTGAATATCGCATGAAAATTACCCGTGGCAAGAGTGATTTGTGGTGTGCCCAAAATCTGTCCCGCTTGCTGTGTACTGAGATTGAGATTTTGTGTACTGGCCAAGGCCAACTGTTGGCCTTGAGATGTGTTTGCTGCTATTGCTATAGGCGCACTACTAGCTATGATTTGGGTTTGTGGTTGCGCTATGCTAGCTATGCTGACAATCGGCGTTGCCTGAACTTGAACGGGCGCTATTGAAACTGCGTTCAAAACCTGTTTGAACAAAACACACAAAATTATCGCATCAATTAAAAATATTCCATGCGCTGCCGCACACGAAAAAAACGTATCATAATTAATTACCGGAGCTGATTGTTGTGACGCAGTGGTCAATGTGACAGGATTCACAATTGTATTTGTACAGCTGCATTGTGTTTGTCTTCTCAGCTGCTCGTTTTGTTGCAATAAATACGAATTTGTGGCACGTAGCTCTTGTAACCGCTCTTCATTGATCTCGACGCGTCTCCGCAGTAAATTGTGTTCTTCATACAAACGATATATGTTTATCACATCTTCGGCAATGACAACTGAGGCAACAGCAGGAGCAGATACAGTCTGAGCGGTTGTTGAAGGTGCGTTCACAGCTTGGCCAACGTTTTGCTCTATAAAACGACACTGATGCGCATTTTCATTACTCTGAGTATTGTACGGTGATGCCGACACAGTCGGTGACCGTACGTGTTGGTCTTCCATGTGTGGCCGTTTTGGTGGTATATGCGACTCAAGATTGCTATCGCCCATGCCAAATGATCGTCGCCGCGATACCAGTGACATCGATCCGTTCTGTGCGAATATTGGTGCTGGTTGGTTCGACGGCTGAGGCATATTTTCACGATTGTGATAGTAGTTTAGATGTGGTAGTGGCGGAGGGGGTGGTTGCGATGGTGGTGCTATATGATGTTCTGGTTGATTCATATTTGTGGCCGCTGGTCGCTCTGTTGGCATTGGAAATACTCCGTAAACTCGGTAATGCTCTTCATCTTCAATGGACCGATGAATAAATCTGAAATATCACACAAAGTACTCATTAAACTGTTGATTCCATGAATAATATAAAAGCTGCGCTTGGGTTGATTTTTTTTTGCACAATTTTATTCACACTACAAACCTACAATTCGCCCGAAAGCACCCATTGTTTTGATAATCGTGGCAGAAAATCACCTGATCAGCATTCATTACATGGGGGTACTGAAAAATGAATGTTCAATATCATAAGCATCACCCTCCGAACAGACCATATGTTTTTGTTTGTACTTACTCGACAAAATCTTCGACGGCAGATTCCCTTTTTGAAATCGTAGCAAACAGTTTTTTGCCGCTTTCCATTGGCATCGGATTGCATCGTGTGATTGTTGTCATTTTTCCTATCCATATTAATTCTCGAATTATCTGTTGCCTCATTAGACATGTCGACAGAATTGTTTTGCTGACATGTGCCAGGTGACTTATCGCGTTTCATTCTTCCATTATTTTCTGCAAACAAACTCCTAACAGACTTTTCCGCTCCAAAGCATTTCTCATCATCTTTCACTGCATAATCAATGTTTAGTTTCCGACCTGACTCCACGACACATTCTGTACTCATCATCATCATCATGTTCACCAAATATAATGCTTATGACAAATAAAAATCTTTTTCTATTTCACGCGCACACAAACACACGCTCTCTCTATCTCTTCCCCTCTCTTTCTTTGTCTTAAAAATTTCAATTTTCAGAAACTAAAATCGTAGAAAAATATTGCTTAAACTAGGTGTTGTGCCACAAATATTTCGACTAACTTGATTTTGCACCGATTGAAACTAAAGAAAAAAAATGGAGGAAAAAAGTCACTTTGTTTTAATTGTTTTGAAAATCATAGAAGAAATCGCATTAATATTCACTCACTAGTTTGATTTCATTGATGTTTTCTGTCAAAAGGAAGCACAAGACGAAGAAAAAAATCGGAAATGTCAAAGCCATATGTCGACAGCTGTGCGTAGGCTTTTGAAATAAAGGATGTGTTTTTTGAGTTGAATTTTGAGGGAAATGAATTGTTTCAACTTAATAAATGGTGAATGACAATAATGCAAATTGAAAATACATTTATACCACCAAAAAAAATTGTTTTTTCAAAATGATAGAAAATATTTTTCTTTAATCTTTTTTGGCACCAGAATGAGATACAGATGGCGCTTTTATATCGCCTCTGAGCAGACGCAATGTTAGCAACACGAGAACAGACTACGTTTGTGTCAGTCGCTTTCATTACTGCAAATTTGTTTACTTCTGCATAAAAAACAGAACTTACGTATGGCGGCAGTGTTGCGGATATATAAAAAAGATATGTCTAACAACAAATGAATCAAAAGTGACCGTCAAATCAGTCAACAGCAAAAACGAATGGAATAACGTAGCATAAGAGGAGGTTTGTAAAGAGAAATGGCATCGATTGAAGAGCTGCAGAGCTCTATTCAGCAGTATGAACTTCAAGTAAGCTAGACAAAAAATACACTGTAATTTATGTGATATGTTGAATAAAACATTATCTTGATATAGTTGTTACAGGTCGGTGAGGCAATAAAAGTGTGTTCAAACGATACGGAGAAAGCATCACTGGAGAATTTAAAATGTGATTTACAAGAAATACTCGATTTAACGCGTGAGACACTCAATGAATTACAAGGCCCATCAACTAAAACTGAAGAATTGAACGATGAAGAGGATCCATATGCGCAAGAAATGGCCATTTTCCTGGCCGAACTGAATGAATGCAGGACCAGCAAAAGCAACAATGCAACGGAAAATTCAAAGAATCAAGCACCAAGCGAAGTGGAAAAATTCAAAGTAACAACACACACAATAGCTTATACTTTTATCATGAATCTTTAATTAAAACGATTTCGATATTGCATTTAGAATGATGTCGACACAATCATCGGGAATAAGTGTTCAGCACCGTTTCAATTTGCATGGGGAGCAAAAAGCTATCATAATGCACTGGTTTGCAGTCTTGAAACCGACATCAACCAGGTAAACTCTATCGATGATGTCAAAGTCATGGTTTTGTTCACAAACCCAATTCACCGCAACATGGTGCCATGCCCCTACTATTTATCGGACGATAACTGTCGATTTGAATCGAATAAATGTCGGTGAGCAAGCATATCCATTGATTTCATCTTCTATCAGTTCACATTATAACATCTAAAATATGCATTTTGTGGATTAGGTTTTCCCATGGCGAAAGCGTGCGATACATAGATTTAAAGGAGTATAACAAACCAAACTTTTCACTGCTCAATCAAATCAAGCATCCAGTATTAGCTAAACAATCGGATAACATTTGGTATAAGGGACGCGTGGTTTCTAGTGATTTCAATGAGAAAACCTGCCAAATTAAACTCGATCACTCGAAAAAGGAAGTGAAATGTGATTTTCACGACGTTCTACCCATCGAAGAAGGTAACACTTTTACGGGATGCAACAAATCAATCATAAAATCAACTAAAATAATCTTATTAAAGGAAACCAAATTTGATTTACAGAGACGCCATTCGTTGCCTCAGACTCTGAAGCGTCGGAAGAAGATGATGTTGAGCAAATTGTAAAAGCAAGTCTAATTACAAAAAGTCTTTTAACACCGGTAGCTGATCAGAGGGAGTTGGGAGAGTGGGAGCGGCATACAAAAGTAAGTATTTCTACATATTTTATGGTCTTTCTTTCAAATCTAAAACAGGGAACTTTCTTTTCTTTCAAGGGATTCGGATCTCGTATATTGCAAAAATTTGGCTACGTTGTTGGAACGGGATTGGGCCAGAATGGCGAAGGGATAGTGGTACCGATAAGTGCACAAGTTTTGCCGCCCGGCCGGAGCTTGGATCATTGCATGGCACTGCGAGAGCAAGCAAACGGCGACAAAGATTTATTCAGTGTCGAGAAAAAATTGAAACGTCAACAGGAAAGGCAGGAGCTCATCAATGCCAAGGCATACGAAAGGGAGAAACAAACAAAGGATATTTTCAATTTCCTCAATCAAAATATATTGAATATGCCGAGTACGTCGGGCAACCAGAACATGGCTAAAGATTTAAAGCGACCCAAATTGGACATCAAGTCACAAACCAATAAAAAATTGAATGTTGAGAGCTTAAAAATTGGAGAAGACATTCGCAAAATGGAAAAAGAAATCCAGAAATTGCATGAATCATTGCGTCGACAAAAGGATGGGACGCATATTTCACAACAATTGAATATGCAACTTGATATTCGTAAGACCGAATTGGAACTCATGAAAAAATCGGAGAGTGGTATTCAAAATGAGCAAACTCTGCGGAAAGACAAGTCAAAACTAACGATTTTTTAGAACTTTTTTTAAAAAATGTAACGGTAAAATTTAATCGCAAATGATAAACTTAACTTAATATTAATTCGAAATGGAATAAACAGCCGTTCACAACGATAATAATCAATTCGAGTTTAACGCAGCCTTTGTTTCTTTTCGAATGATTTCCGCCGTTAGTTTCAGTATATCAGACGACTTCATTGTTTCTTTTCCTTCAATACTTTGGTATAATTTGACGTAGAATTGATTCATTATGCCCCGAATCATTTCGCCATTGTTTGCATTGCCAGTTTTATTGCTTGTTGGTTGTTGTTGCTGTTGCTGCTGTTGCTGTTGCTGTTGCTCTTGTTGTTGCTGTTGCTGTTGTTGTTGTGCTTCGTCCAACTCAGCCCGTTTCTTTTCAAGTTCTTCACGTAAATTTCCCATTTCAATTGTGTACTTTTCCGTGAGCGCAACTTTTTCCTTCTCCTTGGCTTCGATGTCAGTAGTGAGAGTATGTTCTACTTCTTCTAATTTGCCCGTTAGTTCGATGATTTTGAGCTCCTTCTCATCGTTGCTCTGTTGTAATGCCAACAACTCCTCCTTCTCTTTATCATTCGTGTCTTTTTTCGCCTGATCTTTTTCCGTCAACTGTAGTTTCAGCAAACGATTCTCTTTCTTCAGTTCCAGTACTTTCTCTTCCAACTTTATGATTTCTTCTTCTTTATTATCAGGAGCATCGGCAGGATTCAATGAATTTAAGCGTAGACCTAAACATTAAAATAGTCCTATAACCACTCTTTGTTTAAAAAAAATTAAATTCGAGCAACCAATACTTACGTTCAATGTTATCAAGAACTCGATCAAGTTTTGAGTCCAGCTTCGATATGTTCATTCGAACTTCAGTGTGTTGAATTCGATTTTCGGCGGCAAAAGTGTTCAAGTCGAATGTGGATGATGATGGTGATGGCGACCAAAATGATGGCTGTAGAGCCACTGAGATATTTGCAGGCTTTGGTGGAATTTGAGTTGGTGCCAATGCGGCCGGCTTTTCTGAGATGTTGTAAGGTGGTTTGATCGGTAGCATATTGGGAATTTTCTCCGTATCTGAAAAGGAAGTTGAGTCGCTGTCGTCATCTGCTACCGGCTTGATTTTTGGAAGCTGATGCCCAATCTTAGCTACACGATACACAACATCGCTTTTTGTCTTGGCACTTGAATGGCTAGTTGTGTTGGTTCCATCAACCTTATCGTTATTATCGGTTTGTAGTTCAGCCGTTTCGGTTACTTTGGAGTTTATTTGTTGTAACTTTTGTGATTCAATTGCCTTTTCCTTTGTGTCATCCGCGTCGGGTTTTACTATATTTGCCCGATCAATAGTACACGCTTCTTCCAACTTTGCGAAAAAGTCATTGGAATCGGTATCAGAACCAAAAAGTAAACTGTAAAACCCATTTAAATCATCGTGGTATTGAAAATATGGCGGCTTCCAGTACACTTGTGACGACTTGTTTAACAAAAGCGTCGACAAAATGTGTTCTTTCGTCTTGTAAAGAATCAACTTTGAAGTGTCATCAGTTGAATTTTTCAACAAGGCCAAACCAAGTTGCCCGAGCGACGTATTTGCATAGTTCACCCTGAAAGAAATTGAAATTCATATTGCTGTATTAATTTTAATTTATTCTGGCATCAATTGATCTAATTATGAAATGAGCATTTCAAAGTGACAATTGAAATATACATACAATTTGAATGCGCCAACGATTTTTGCAATCACCACATTCCATGTCGGTTTTTCTGTCGTTTTCAGTGGTTGCTTTGATTTTGGTGGAATGTATTTTAACGTTGGATTCACTTCGTTCGGTGTTTCTAATTCATCCGCTTCGAATATGTCGGCCAAATTAGATTTTCTAAATAATTTGAAAAATGAATTAAAAAAGTTACACAAAAAACATTGCTATTCAATAAAATCTCTCTTAGATAATATCTTTGTATGGGAAACACTTACTCATTCGAGGCGGCACCAACAAGGAAGTGATCAAAATCATTGTCTTCTTTATTCAGGAACGCTAATCCACCACTAAACATGGTTTTTGCTTGAATCTATCTTCATAAAAAAACAATTGGTTTGAAAATTTCAAAATGACTGAAAAAATCCAATTTGATTTTCTACTTTAGATTCAAAGCAAATTCGATTGCAAACAAAAAACCCAACAGATGATACAGCAAACTTAATATGACGAGAGAAATGTCAACCGAATGTCTTACATTTCAGTTGGTTGAATTGCCCAAAATGAGATACAGATGGCGTTCGAGTGCCTGAAAAGCAGCCCGAACAACGCGTTAATCAAATGTCAAATGTGTCAGTGTTCATGCATCGCTCGGCTCGACTGTTGAGGAACTTGTTTACATTAAATACGCGAAGCGACGGAAAAAAATGACGCAACAATACACAAAACAACGTCGTTGTTCTCCGTAGCAGCTATGCATACACATATGTGATACACGGCTTTACGTACTTCGTTCATACTTGTTCCGTTCGGTCCGATCATTTTCTGACACACTAACACACACAGCGAACGCGTTGTTATAGTGTGCAAATAGATTCACTGTTCCCCGAAAGAAAAGTAATACATGTACACATTGACACATACGTGCAGCCCGTCATACAATCGTGTGTGTTTTCCTTTTTCACGATAGACGAACAGCTTACGATAAACACCCGATCGAAACATCACTTTCCAACAAAAAGTCAAGGTGTTTGCAAACATTTTTCACACATCCATTTTTCCTGCATTTTGCTCTGCACATGCAACTCACATTTTACGTTTTGATTTGAAAAAATAAATATTCTTTTTTGTTCGTCAACGAAACCACAACTCCCGGTCAAACCTAAGATTAAGTTTTTAAAACGAAGTGAATTGAAACAAACATTAAAACAAATCGAACGAGAAAAGAGAAGAAAAAAGTGGAAAAAAGCACGTCGAGAAAATAAAATAGTTGTTTGTCGTGGTTGAGCATCCAAGTGAAATTGTGTTCATTTCAACGTGAAAAATTAGCAAAAATCATTTTTATATACATATATAAAGATAATATAATCTATTGCGACGCATAACCCACCGCGAATACTTGCTTGAAGCAATCAAAAAGCAACAAAAACAACAACAAAAATTTATATTTAGCAAAAAGTGGAATTCTTTTTCGAAGACGCGAAAACGAAAACGGAAACAAAGTTCACCTAAAACGAATTATAACATTGCCATTTGTGATATACACCTATCTAAATTTATTCTTCGTAAATTGTACGATAATATCGAATTGTTCCGAACATAAAAAAGTATTCTTATTTTTTCGCTTGAACGGAGCCAGTTCATAGTTGGGTATAGAGAAAAAAAAAGAATATCACACATACGCTGTGTAAGAATAATTGTTGTGAAACATTTTCATATACGCGAAGATGGAGGTTAGGTCGAATAGTGAACAATGTGGAAATGATGCGGCGGCGGCGGCGGCATCGGTAACTACTTCAATTAATCAGTCGATGGAATCGAATGAATCGGCTGATGCAAGACGGTCTGCAGTTGAAATGGATCCATCCAGAACCACGGTAAATGACGAAACCAGACAACCCCTCACCAGAGATGAAAGTGAGTATCGTGGCAATAATTTCTTTTTATTATTTCGTCATTTTAAATACCAAGGCACATGTGAACAATTTGAAATTGTACATTAGTCGCTGCAGTCAAGTGAACAGTGATTTTAACATGTGGCTGCAATGTGCTATGCACATGTAAATAGAATTTTTCGTTCCATTCATCTAATACAATGTTCCGTTTTGATAATGCAATCGTAGAACTAGTGGCTGAGTTGAAGTCTCAAATTCCGGATGTGGATAAGATCTTTAAAATCCATCGGCGAATTGGAGAAGGAACATTTAGTACGGTTTTTCTGACATCGTTGAGAGGGAAAGAGCAACTGCCCAGCAAACGCCTTTTCGCATTGAAATACTTGATTCCAACCAGCCATCCAAGACGTATTGCGCAAGAATTGCGATGCCTGAAGGATATCGGGTAGGTTATTTAAAATATTTTTCTAGTAAATTTCGAAGAGAAAAAATCCATGAAATCTCAACTGAATGGGAAATCGTGTCAACAACAATCGTACACATCGTGCTGAATGAGCGTACGCACATGCTGTGTGTATAACCACTGTAGTGCGTTCATCGCATTAGCATCGTCACCATGCTTTTCAACGCGTTCGAGGTTAGAATCACGTCGAACACATGGTTGTTATTGTTCTTATTATGATGTTGTGTTGTTTTTGTTTTTTTTTCGTTCAATGACGCAATATATTTTTGTACGAATATCCACGATGAATAATAACCTATTTTTGTGAACTATTTTACGATTGTGTTTATTTAAATAGTTTTATTGAATTTATTATCTGCTATGATATTTTTTGACTTTGTAAAAATCTTTTTTATATCTTTTTTCCTCCTCTCTCTCTCACTCTCTCTCTCCCTCTTTCTCTCTCTCTTCGTTAACAGTGGAACGGACAATGTGGTCGGTGTGGATTTGTGCCTGAGAAATAAGGACTCCATTGCATTTGTGATGCCGTACATGCCGCATGATCGTTTTCACGATTATTTTGATAAAATGAATGTGAAGGAACTGCAAGAGTACATGGAGAATATTCTGATTGCATTGAGACGAGTCCACGAATTCGGTGTAATTCATCGCGACGTAAAACCCAGCAATTTTCTCCACGATCGCAAGAACCATAAATTTTTGCTGGTCGATTTCGGATTGGCGCAAGCATTGGACAAGGAATCGGAAAGTACAAAGTCTTTAAAAAATACCTGTAAGGAAACCCCAAGTGAAAAATCGAACAATAAACCAAACACTCAATGTGATAATAAAAACGAACAATCAACTCCGACATCTCAACCAAGCCAAGCATTGGACTGTTCGGCGGAGCACAATGAATCGGTTGACAAGAGTGCGGACAACTGCGTGGAGATGACCGATGTAGCATCGTACAAATCCAAACGAAAGCTTGACGAATGCGATGAGACTGAGAACAAGTGTTCAACCATCGATTCGAATCCAGCGAAACGTCAGCGCACGCTTTCCGAACATCAATCCGCCATTCAAAGCAATGAGAATACATCACAGCATCACCGCGGATCATACATTCCATCATCACACTTCAAAACACCATTGAAACAAATGAACGAGATCTCAAATCAAAAACAACTCAAACGCGACGCTACCGAATTCCAATCGCCACTCTCCGCTGACATCAAATCAACCATTTTAACGTACAGCATTGGCTCAAAGATTGAGAGTCAACGCAACAGCATCAACTCAATGTCACCGGCACCAAAAGTATCTCCAGCTCAAATGGTAGCAATACCATTTCCCAAGAATGTTACCGCATCGGCGCACATTTTGACCACTCCAACACCACCCGGCCGCAAGTACAATCTGGACAACCGCTCAAATGGACGTAACGTCAAGTGCTTCTGCTACGGTCGTCCGACCGTTTGCAACGTTTGCTTGGTTAAAAAAGAGATTCAGGCAACGCGAGCAGGCACACCGGGCTACCGACCAACTGAAGTTCTTCTTAAATATCCGAATCAAACAACGGCTGTCGATTGCTGGGCTGCAGGTATGTGTTGTACGCTACTTTCCTGTTGCAGTCTCCAAGACATTTTCATTCTGATTATTAATTACTGATCATTTCCTGTTTTTTTTTCTTTCAAATAAAGGTGTGATTCTGATTTCAATCTTATCCGGATGCTACCCGTTCTTCAAGAGTCGGGATGACTTCAGTGCTCTCGCCGAAATAATCACCGTGTTCGGAGATGAGGTTGTAAAGAAAACGGCCCATGCACTTGGCCGCAATGTGTGCATCAGTCATAAGAAACGGCCACTGCACTTGCGTAAACTATGCATTCGCCTGCGCAATCGACAAAAAATCCAAAATACTCCGTTCAATGACAACACCACCAGTACAAATCTTCAGCAACAATGCGACAATTGCGAACAAAAGCTGTACAATTGTCTCTGCCAAGACAGCGATTACAATACGGATTTTTCAAATGACATCTACCCGGAGAGTGTGTACGATTTGCTTGGGAAATTGCTGGCGATCAATCCATACAGTCGTATAAGCGCGAAAGATGCGCTCCAACATCCATTCTTTCTCCCAGAGTCGAACTAAATACGCACTCTCAATCTCTCTCTGTCTCTATCTCACACATACACAAAAAAGAGGGAAATATGGAAAATGGACCGATTTTCGTCAATTTTCTCGCAATGAACTCAATTTCTTTTTTTACAGCACCTGCACCTTAGCCACAAACAAAATACATCCCATTTTTATTGTTTATATCTCCTTTGTTCAATGTATACGGTCGCTTTGCGACAATGGCACTTCAAAAAAAAGAAAAGGAATGAAAGTTAGAAGGAAAAGTGAGATCCAAATGTTTGGAAGAGCTACAAAACGAAAATTTAGTATTTATGTACGCAATTTGGCATTGAAAAGATCACGGAAAATGTTGCAATCACTGAAATCTTTGTTAGATTTTTGACTTTTTAGTTTAATGTGAGATTTGTATTTATTTTTTATTTATTTAATAAATTATTTGTAGAATCGGTATATATGTGAAAAATTAACCAAAATCGGTGTTTCATTCATTTGCTGGCATTAATGATGTGCGGCGCATTTAGCGGCACGTGAGTTGGAGCAGATGGAAAATCAGTGTGTGAACGACACCCAGCGATTGAGCGGCGGAACGCAACTTTTTCTAGTTGTCAACAATGCACAAACACTTATATGCATTGGCCGTCTGTGGTATTTTGACATTTCTCTTTAATTCCTATACGAAATCTTCATACACACGCACACGGCCCATTCACATTCACTTACATGACATTCGCACACGTTCAATAACTCTCATATTCATTTCATTTTGGTCTTATCTTCAGTATTAGTTGCATATGTTACGGCAAGCGGGGTGAATGTAACAGATCGGTTTTTTTGTAATTTTCTCTTCCAATTTATCTATTTTGCAATTGCCTCATGAAATCCATGCGAAGAGTGCACTTTTTTAAGTTATATTTTTAGTTTGCATGCCAATTTTCTGTTTATTTTTTAAATCATTTTCTACACGACTCCCATTTCATCAACAATACATCTTCGTAAGTGAGGATGATATATTGAATAGGTGCACAAAAATATTGTAAATAATAAAGTGCGACCTAATAAAACGGCTTGAGGTGGAATCCAATCGAGTGGATAATTTTAATCAACGTAAGTAAATAATCGTTCAATTTTTATTTTTGAAACTTGAACAGGGCAACAAACCAATTCAACTGCAAATAAAAAGTGTGCGATAATCAACCATTATGTGCTCATTCAATGAGTCTCATTGACGAAGCAAAATCAAAAGTGCTGGCATTTCGGGTTTTGTTATAAAATGGAAGAAATATCGCAAAATCAACAGACAACCAATCAGTTAATTTCAAAAACTAATCCATACAAAATGAAATTAGTTAGATTCAGAGACGATGCAGAGATATATTTGAAGCGTTTAGTTGTCAATTGCGTAATTGAACGTAGTCTAACTAACTGTCTTTCATTCAACATTCACGTTTCGCTGTAAAATTGCAACAAACTCAATTGCATACACAACACACTCCATATGCTTAGTTTAGATCAAATGTGAACGTGAGCGTACACTTTTTGCCACAGTGAATGTGAGAATTTCCGAGCAAACCGTTTTCTATCGTTAATTGTTGACAGGGCGAAATTTTAATACACCGCCTAATGTGAAACAACATGCCGAAAAATTAAAGCTCCGAAGATAAATCTCTTTCACATTAACGAAAAAGTTTATTTGTTTTTCTTTTTTATTGTGTATTGACGTCGGATACTTTTCTGATTTATTGAAATAACAAAGATAAAATGCACGCCACCTGAGTCAAAAATATAAAAAGGCTTTCTATTCCAAAAAAAGATTCATTTTTAATCGCCAAACCGAATGCATTGTAAAACCGATACATGCATTAATATATCGCAATATTAAAAATGGAACCCTTCTCTACTCCAAAACAAAGAAAAATCCCATGGAATTTCAACCGTTCACAATTGTGTACTTCTCGATTCGCCAGTCTATGTTTGGTGTGAATGATTGTGATTTCTCTTTGAACTCCAGATTATAATGTCGCAAACATATACCGAAACCGCTGAAACTAGTGAAAAGATGACACTTTTTCCGAATCAAGTAGAGACTTAAACGTAGTGGTTACGATTTCTGACATGTATTTATATATTATCATATCAATGGGGCGTTTATATCACGACCGAATGGTTTGCATGTGAATCAATCGCTTTCGATAAAAGTGTCTATTTTTGTCACTGCAGCAAAAATAAATGGCGTTGACAGTGCGCACCATATTGTTTATGATTTTGTTCAAATTTGTCGGTATCTCACATATCAAGTCAATACTGTATGGAATTTGTTTGATATGTTCTTTGTGGTGGACGTGTGATCATACGAAAACCAGTTTTGTACATATAAAAAAATTCCCGTCTGATTAAGAGCAGCAAAATTGACAACGCCGTATAGTTTCTTTACGATTGTAATCACAAATGTTCCCTTTTCTGCCAGATCATTTCTTGTATAACAAATTAGATCCGCTTCAATTTCACGAATCGAACACAGTTAGTGCGAAATGCTCTTGTAACACCGCACGACTTATGATCGAATGCATTTTTTTGGTTCATGAACTATGCGAAATATGCGCAATTGCACAATCGCCTCAACACGCGATCGAATACAGTGCTTGGTAATGCAAAAAAATGTGCTCAGACGATTTGAAAAAAAAAAAACAGTGTGCACTGAAAATTGTTTCTTCATGTACAACAGATGCGCGTAATAAACTGATTGATTTGTACTTTTTTCTTTAGCGAAAACGTTGGACATCGTTGAATTTATGAATGAGAAAGCAAAAAAACATGCTCTATTATGGAAGTGCCGACATTACTTCAACAGCAAATAATGAGCTGTAAATTCGTTCGCAGTGTGAAGAAATATTAAATGGTCACTGAACAACAAATCGTTTACAGGCACAATTTGAATACTTGAAAAGACATTTGTACGCGTAAATAAATTTTTCGACCTCTCTTTCCATTTTTCCCTTCATTTTTCTCTCTTTCAAACTGAAAGTGTACGGTACTATCGTGAAGATCGTATAGACTTAAGATTGGTACAAAAAGATTGAAGCCATCGATTTCACGGAACTGTTCGATTCAGAAAATCACGGTATGCGAATAGAGTGTTTTAGTTAACATTAAACCGCTACTCGGTTTGAATGTCACCGGTGATTTAATATATTGAATTTCGATGACGTCCTTGGTTTGTTTGCCTGACTCCAACTGGTTTCTAATCGCGACGCTCTTGCCTCGTTCCCTACCAAGTTTATTCATTTTATGAACCATACAATGTTCAATCGTAGAATATTTGTTTATGTGGCGCTTTCGGCAAGACGTAGCGGAATAAATATAACAATCAGAGGGACAATTAAATGTTTTCGAAGTGAAAGTAGGCAATTTGGAGCAAATACCACTGTGAACACTGCATTGGCAAGCATACGAATCAACTGTGTTCTGTGTTTTTACCGTAGAAAATGCCGTACACAAAGCAACACTTTCACTTTTATTGAAGCACATAATACGATAAATGCCGTTATTAATCTCAAATATCGGGGAACATGAACACAAAGCATTTTGGTTTGTCTTTAATGATCGCTTTACATAATAAGTTCAAGTATATAATAACTTACTTCGTATTATATTGAATTTTTTTTTGTTATTTTCTTCTCGTTGGTTCATTCGAGAAGAAAAACCACATTGAATTTACCACCAAGTCAAAACTCATTGCCAGAAAGTGAAGCATGCATTATGGTTAACCACAATAGAAAAGTTTATTCAATCCACGATTTCCCTTTTCTTTATCTCGGGTTATAAATTTCAACTGATCAAAACTCTTAGCAATGAAATTGATGTAATCGGACAACCACGATGATTTGTGCGGTTTTGTTATTTTTTATCTTGTGTTTATAGTACATACTGCGTACTGTTTAAAAATACGAACACTTGGCTCAATTCAACTGTAGCAGACTTGAAGTAATTATTGTTCAACGTCCCATACAACAATATGACAATGTATCTTATCGTGGTACTTCCACACACGCCACAAAACCGTTGAAGCATCCGTATTGAAGGGAATGTCCTCTTTCAAGGACAAAGTCTGGATTTGTGATGTGATGATGATGAACATTAGTTTCATAACTGAAATTACTTGAGGAATTTTTTTTTATGAACTATTGATATGTTCATGACTTGCTTGCTGTGTTTCCCTTGAATAAAGTTATAAAAGTTTTATAGACCAAAAGATATTGTGCTGATAACAAATGAAGAAAGGAGTTTTCACTTTTTAAGCGAATTAGTGTAAATAGAGGTTTTTATTCAACACAATTCTGTATGAAGCATATGCTTCCATTAAGTTGGGTGCTAGGGGTTTCACGCAACTTAAAATTCATCTAAAATTTCAATATATCTCTCTTTTCTCTAAAATTCTCTGGGATTCACCAAAATCCGTATTATTTCGAAATATTTCAACATTCACCTTGAAAATTATGTTCTGGAAGTGGGTTTTGGTGGATCCTCAGGATCGTTCAAAACTGCTCCCGGTTCTGGAAGTGGGTTTTGGTGGATCTTCAGGATGGATCAGACTGGGTTTGACAATGCCCTGGTCCATCCTGAGGTTCCACTTCCAGAACCAGGAGCGGTTTTAAACAATCCTGAGGATCCACCAAAACCCACTTCCAGAATTTTTAGATTCAAAAAATTCTAAAAAATTCGAGTTTATGAATAAAAAGAAGCAATATCTATAATTTACACATAAAATGGTTATATTTCCAGCTATTTAGTAAAATCTTCGGCCTTCGAGTTTGCGTGAAACCCCCAGGTTGGGTGCCCGAAGAATGATTTTAATCATGCACTTGAGAGTGTATTGCGTCAGCGTTGATAATTGGAGCCAAAGGAAATTTTATTGGAATTTCGTATGGCTAGCAACCAATTATTTGAAATCATTTGCGGTCAATCGTATTCATTCAGCGCTTTCATAAATCAAACATCAGACAATTGAAATGTCGCGCTACTACAAATCAACGGGTCTCCAATGAACAGCACGACGAAATGAAATACAAACTGAACCGCTTAGGAGAAGACAATAAAAAGCATAAATTAAATTCCATTCTATATGTGGGCTACACATCTTACATTCGCACAGAGTGTTGGAAAATATTCATCAATCGGGAAAAAAAGGAAAATTCCTGTCAATTTCATTCCATCCAACAAAAATCGAAATGAGCATTCTTGAGTCCGTATTTTGGAATGTGCTCGTAATACGAGCCTCATATCAAGTGGCAAACAGCTCCTACAGTAAGCCGATAATGGCTTTTCTTATCATGCGTAAGCATTTCTATCTATACCGAGCCACTCAACAGGTTACTCTGCATTACGGATTGTACAAAACGGTGTTGAAAGAGAAGAGGATAATAAATTCTACATTCTACATGCGGATATATATATATGTACGTGCTCAGTGTGAATGCAAAAAATACACACATTATCAGCGTTGGCAAAACCACATAAAAATATTCAGAGATGCACAAGCACATAGATATCCAAGGACTTACTTTAGATAAAAGTACATGTGTGTGTGTATGTATATACATCACGTCAAAGTTTAACCGAATACTTTGTGGTATTTCAATGAGAAAAATAAAACCATTAACGAAACCGACGTTGGTATAACGAACGGTTGAAATGTACAGTAAAATCGCGGTTATTGATTAGATAACACTCACAGAACTGAATCTCTAATCATAACTACAGAATTGATTAAAAAAAAATCTTCAGACGAATAATGTTCAGTTGCATTAAAGCATTTTCAATCAGTGGCTGTCAATCGGAGGATACAATCGGAGAGTTTATATTCGATAATTTATTACTCCGTTTCAGAAGCAACATTGTAGTAAGTTCATTGCCAGACGAGTGTTTTTTTTACTACATTGGTGTCGGAACTGTGATTTGGGGAGTGTTTGGGCTTTATTTAATATATTTTGTTAATATAGTTTGTGTCAACTTTATTATAAGACATTGCCCATTACAATTTCGTGCCCATTTGGCAGTTGACGACTAAATTTGTTACATTTGCTCCATCGCGAACAATTTAAAGCAATTGAACTAATTGGCTATTAAATGATCAAAACTCAACCGTTCTGTTCTTCGTATAGACAAATATTCCAAATATCCAAAGTGCAGTGCTGATTTTTGCAAATAAAGTGCTGGGAAATGAATTGAATTTGCCCTTTTCACCTTTGCACCACCAGTACCATAGTTGTTAGTCATATGAATTTTTGTACTTCTCCATTAGGTTTTTCATAAATTTGATCGTTTTTGATTGCTCAATATGGAAGATCACAGTGGACATACGCATCATGGAATGGATCATGGAATGGATCACGGCATGGATCATTCCCAGATGGGTCACGGTATGACAACTATTTCCATTCTCTAAAACTAGATTCAATTTGAGTCGATACGTTTGACTTTATGTTTTATCAATGAGTCGTCAAATTTTCACAGATCACTCTGGACACAGTGCTCATGGGGACCATTCGGGACACGATGGTAACAGTCGTAATTGCTGTGGAGATAGCGGGGGAGGTCACATGGAACACATGATGGATATGACTGTAGGCACAGAGTTTTGAACACTTTTAAAATATCCCGATTTGAATCCCTTTTTTTAAATTGTAGTTCCACTTTTCTTGCAAAGAAACAATTCTGTTCAAGGAATGGGACATCGATTCGGTTGGTGGTCTCATTGCATCGGTTCTGGTGATTGCAGTCATGGCCGCTCTTTACGAAGGATTGAAATATTATCGCGAATACTTGTTCTGGAAAACATACAATAGCCTACAATATCGGGCCGTCACACTCCCAGACAAGACTGCCGTTGTAGGTGCCAGCAGCGAAGATACGACTCGAGTGAAGTGAGTTTATTTTTCTCCCAATACCGATAGAATTTTCATAACAAAGCAGCGATAATAATTACGTGTAGTAGAGTGTAGTCCTTCGTGAAAAAAACTTCCAAAATATTGAAGGGATACCAATATCATTAATTTGATTATTTTTTCTTTGGAATATTAAACCGATTGCAGCATGGTTGGTGAGGTCATGCACAGACAACCGTAAGTTTTCTTAATCTCTCAGTGTTGATAAACTGTTGCATGTCTTGCACTTTGCCAAACTTTTGTAGATACACCAAATCCCAAATTGACTTTCTCCATTCAATTATATCTGGTTTTAGTTGTTGTGTTTTGTTTTGATTTCTTTCTTTTAACAGTGGTTTTGTTAGGTGGAAAATTCTAATCCAAATGTTCCTTTTCCTTCACTTACCTTATTCGTTTTTGACTTTATTTATTTGTTCAAAAGATTCCTTATGTTTTATTTTGCTTCCCCCATTGTTTGGAATTGTGTAACTTAAGATTTCCGAACGTTCACTGTATATATATATGTACAATATATACTCATCACGCCGATTTTAATCCATATTTTTACTGTTCTTTTGTTTATTCAGGCCAAAAATGACCAGTTTCATGCACATTTACCAGACGTTTCTTCATGTCGTACAAGTAACGCTGAGCTTCTTGCTGATGTTAATATTCATGACATACAACGTATGGCTTTGCATGGGCGTTGTTGTCGGAGCGGCAATCGGCTACTTTTTATTTGGATGGAAAAAATCGGTCATTGTTGACATTACGGAGCACTGCCACTAACCGCTCAACGATTCTTGTTATGCAAAAGACATTTTATCAAACGTTGGCCACACGAATAAAACATTACTATTTATAGGCGTATCAAATTGTAAACAAACATTTTTTTCTAATTATTTTGAAAATTTTATTTTGAAAATAACTTACAGGCAAATGAAATGAACGGAATTTAAAATAAAAACATCGGATATAAATGGAATACTTGCCTTTTTACTTCAAATAGAAAATCGAAAATTAGATGTATTCACGACAGGGAAAAAGAGCGAAAAAATCAATAAAAAATATATCGCAGCTTTTGAATTGAAAATGTCATTAAATGTTTTTATTGAGCATAAATAAAACTGACATGACTAACGGCAAATTATTATCGTTGAAACTTATTTTTTACCAATTAAGAAAGGCGAATTTCGTTAAATTCAGAAATAATCTGGGGAAAGACTCGTTGATGGAAATCACAAAATTTAATCAAAATAAAGTAAAATTTTCGCTCAAAAATTATCAACAATATTTTTTTTGGAAGAATGGTAATTTTTATATTTTCAAACTGATCAAAAATTCGATTCTCTTAACTTTTTTTTATGGTAGTAAATGAATTTGCGTAATAAAATTTCAAAGTGCATCCAAAGTAAATAGATACCGAAAAATGATTGTGATATTTGAATGTTTTTTTTTTAACTTTTTACTGCATACATGCTTAAAATGTGAACTTCAAAGCCAAAACATGTAAAAACTGCGAGTAAATAAGCGATGTCTCCATGCAAAAACATGTGATCTGGTTACTTGACGGTGAAATATATATTCAACAATGACTGACTAACATCCATACATCGGCAAAATCACATATAAATGTTTGAATAGAACACGTTAATTTCGTTAATAGATTCAACGATTATTCAAATGGTTATTTCAACATTTTGCACCGAATGTGTTAACTCCACTTTTGATGGTACCAAATAGAATGCTGGCGATACATTTTTACCACACGGACAATTAACACTGTTAACCCAACTGAAATTCCCTAATTTACTCTGACATTTGGGGCAATTTAATTTGCCCTGCGTTTGCTTTCCGATATCGAGCATCCATGCGAGCGGTTCAATGAACAAAATCTCTTTGCATCGCCGCGGCTCTGGTTCACAGCCAGAAGACTTTTCACTATTCGAATACATACACAGTGCATTCATTCGATCTAGCAGTCCTTTCGTGCCAATTTTCGATTCATCCGAGGAACTTTCACTCGGAACATGTATATCAGCTTGGAATGTTACATGCTTTGTGCCAGCTGGTTTGGGTTCAATCTCTGCCGTTGTCGGAGTGTGTGTAATTAAATTACTTTTAGCAGCGACAATGCGACGACATTTCCGACAGCGATACACGATTGGTTCGGGTTTTGATTGTTGAATCCCTGGATCAGGTTTTATCAAGTCCATAAAATTTTGCGGTAGGATTTTTGCTGAAATACACATGAATATTTAATGTTTCGTGACATTTGTTTTCCTATTCTTCAGTTTACCTTTTCGAACTTTATCGGCTGCCATTCGAAGGCGGTAGAGCTTAAATTTTTCATGACTTTGATCAATTCGCCAGCCCATTTTATGAAACAGTCGCAATTGGACAGTGAAACCACTGTTTGGGCCAACAAATCTACGTTTTGATTTTACTCTGCAGAAATATAGGGAAAACATTACGTATTAGCGCATTTTCCGATTAGAACACACTCATAATCCTAATCCGGCGTTACCTTTCGAAAGCTGGCGTTAACGATAATTGGTACTTTCGCATGACATACGCAATAACAATGGTTGCACTCCTACTGACACCATAGTAACTGGAAATAACAAAATTGTGTCATTTAAGTGGAAAGTAAATAATGATTGTTGCCATTAAAATGTTGTGTGACGCAAATATGGAATTATTCATACCAATGAACCAAAACAACTTTATCGTTGGACAATGCATCGTCGAGAAAACTAAAGCACTCTTCAAAATGGCATAATAGATCATCCTTGGGGGTATCTGAAACTAAATCACGAGAAAAAGAAGAAAAAACGCGCACATTGCAATTCTTTTGTTCTATTTTTATATTGTGGCTGCCACTTACCATGAACATATTTGGTTTTGAGGAATGGAAGCTCTGTTATGTGAACGGGTAATGGGCAAATATCAAGCGTTAGAATGTGAGTTACATTCCGTTGCTTCAATGTTTCTATATCAGTTGCTGCAGTAAAACTTCCTGAAAGAAGAAGAAAATAAAGTGACCCCATCAATTATTAAACACGGACTGTTCCAAACGAATGAAATACGCACCAAGCCACAAGCCTTTTTCAATTTCATCTAAACTTATCGGATTATCACAATCGGTTTCGTTATTTTCGGCACCCTTTGCTTCGCGTCCACTCATTTTTCATAAGTTACACATTTTTGCACACCAACTGAGCTATCGTAAAAAAAGTGTCATTGACACATTTAAGAACATCATTTTTCACGCACTGCTTTCTACGGAATAACAAAGTTCTTTCGTTTCTGCTTATGTTTTCAGCCAATAGAGCAATTTTCCGCTTTCCCCTTTTCGCAAACAACACCAAACTGATATTATCAGTCTTCATGCACAGAATAATGGTAACGAGCACTCAACTGAACACTCGAATGGCACTGAGATTTTGACACTTGTGTGAAATTTCTAAATCACGTTGTAATTAATTTTAAACAAATACTTTCTTCAGTCTAAATTCGGTGTTTATTACATTGAA
Source organism: Sitodiplosis mosellana (assembly GCF_009176505.1). NCBI lineage: Eukaryota > Metazoa > Arthropoda > Insecta > Diptera > Cecidomyiidae > Sitodiplosis > Sitodiplosis mosellana. The sequence continues at coordinate 1,619,711 of NW_022595260.1, read as the reverse complement.
TGAAAAAAAATAAACGTGCAATGTTGACAAGTTTTCGGGAGCGCCGCCTGGTATCTATGACAGCTACTGACTGTCTCTGTATTTCCCCTTCACGCGTAAACAAAATCGTCTACTGACATTTCATGAATCCACAAATGTGTTGAGCATTGGGATAACAACCACTGAATATGATTGAGAATTGTGAATATTTGTTTTCGTTACATACGTCAATTCACCCGAAATAAAATCAAAAGTGAAATTCCGCCTGTTTACCTCTTGAGCCATTCACAGCCATTCATACATTCGCAGAAATCTCTAGGATATTTTTAGTTACTCAATTTCAATGTTATACTTAATTTAGTGCTTTCGCACAGAAAGAAAAAAAACATGTGATTTTTCGGTGATGAATCTTTAAACAAATAACAAAGCGTTAAAGATATAGCGACCGGC
>NW_022595260.1:1574848-1604282 GCF_009176505.1 Sitodiplosis mosellana | reverse complement strand
TCCATCGATAAATATGCAACAATTACTTGTAGCTGATCTCAAGAAGAATCGTACGTGGTTTCATTTTACAGACGATTTTCCGCTGGCATAACGTACTTTTGCACAAACTAAGAAAATTATTTTTTTTTTAATATTACAGCTCTATCTAAATATGTTCATTCCTCACCGATGAATTTTTCAGCCATTTGTTTTCCATGTAAGCAGCCATGTGAATTATTAGATATACATTGAACAAAATATACAGAATGCTCACAGCGACTATGAAAAAAAAACAAATACAAATTCGTTCATCTTAACAAGCACATCAATCTACACAGTTGCTTTGTATCGGTATAAGCTAAGGCAACTGATGTGTAGAATGTAGTTACTACTCACCAGCTAATGCAATCCATGCCCAGCCCAAATGACCACTGTTTAATCGGTCAATAACAAATATGATGTTGATGATAAGAACTAAAATGTATAAAAGAATGGCAACGATTTGATTGCCGATACTATTCACGAATTCACGCATTGTCATCACACTAGATGTAAATACTATGGTTGGAATGACGGCGAATGGTAGTTGCAAAGTCATGATAGCATTCAGAATATCATTCATGCCCGTCAAATCTTGGATGCTATTGAAGTAGGCGACGAAAAATGTTGGGAAGATTGCAATTGATCGAGTAACAAGTACTCGCTTCCAACGCGCCCATTGCAAATTCAAAAAACCTTCCATAGCAAACTGCCCCGCGTACGTCCCCGTCATGGTCGAGCTTTGGCCGGCTGCCAAAATGCCAATAGCCCAGATATACATGGCAACAATGCCAAAGGTACAACCTAAGAATATTCCGCCTTTGTATAAATCAGCATCAACTGGTTCCGTATTCAATCCAAACATTTTAAAGCATCCTCGTACAGTGCTGGCGTTTGATTCTTACACAGTTCCACCTGGAATTTCAAATGAATGGGAGTTAAATATTTTTCTCTCCTAATGTCATTCAAGTGTTGTTCGAGTACAATATCACTGTTCGTGTGTCCAGAAAGACCATGCGCGAAAACAGCCACCACAAACACATTTATGATAAACGCTATCAACACGGCAATGATAGCTTCAATGAAAAAATACATGTTTGCATCTCGGACTTTAACTGGATCTTTTCGGTCTATATCACGTGACTGTTGAAAATTGGATAAAATTCTATTTAAAATATCGCCATATGTGAAAAAAGCCTCGAATTCATTTTTATTTTACTTTAACTAATGCCGAATGCAAGTATAAATTATGGGGGTTAATGACAGATCCAATCACTCCAACGGCTTGCAATAATTCCGTTGATCCACAATTTGCACACCAAGGGAAAAACATTCCTTTCATAGTATCGATTGCACTTGGAGCCGATACAATATACTATAAAAAGATGAAATTAATAAATGTTCACTTCCAGTCCTCCGTTGGACCCATACCTCATAGCCAAATGTTCCAGCCATTACAGTTATTAGAAAACCAAATAAAAGTTCAAGCTTTCGAAGGCCATATTTGTCAATCAATAAAAACGAAAATGTGTCGATGATTGTGATTAGAACACCACCCCATAATGGGATACTAAAGGCAGATTTTTTGAACAATATGTATTGTATGAATGAGGATTCCGATTTTAATGTAAAATATGTTAGCTAAACACTTACAGTTTATTAGACAGTAAGAATATGGCGATGGATGTTCCAATGACTTCTTGCATATCTGATCCAATAATAGCTATTTCAGTCATAATCCACAACATTAATCGTGGAATGGTTCTGTAATGCTTGTAGCACATTTCCGCTAAATGAAGGCCAGACACAACGCCCAGTCTATTGAAACCAAACGTGTGTTTTAACTTGCTTTAAACAAAATATAAAAATGGATATGTATGTATGTGCTTGTCTATACCGTGCTGACATTCGTTGCAAAAATAAACCAGAAATTGTTGCCGCTAATAGCACCCATAACAACTTATATTTTGCAATAACTCCGGACTGAAGATCGAATTCGATATTCCCGGGATCTAAAAAAGCGATTGACATCAAAAAACCTGGACCCATGAAAGCGAAAAGCTTGCGAAAGCTAAATCCCACCTATTGAATAAATTTAGTCACACTTTGAGTTCAGTTGAATTGACTTGATATTCAACTGGAAACTTACAGTGTCTGGGATAATGATTTTTTCATCCGAAAAATATGTATCCAAATGGGTATTGCTTTCATTTGGCATTGGCTGAATATTCGAATCAATCGATGTATTTTTCGAGGCTGAAAACGTTGACGATTGCCCTTCTCTACTATCAGGTTCAAACGCTATATTGGTTGCCATTATTTTTTACAATCGTATTTTTTCTTCTTCTTCTTCAGGAATTTTAAACTTTCTAAACTCGAAATTCATTTGCAGAGGTCGAAATCTGAATAAAGATTTCAAATTTTGAAAATAATAGTCTACGCACTTGCGAATAGTACTTATATATCTTATTGCCAGTCTCCGTTGCAAAATAAAACTTTAGATCAGAGCGTATACCGTACAGATGCTACAACTTGAAAATGACTTCAAAATGAAACCTATTTTACTTATATAGTATCTCAAACATATCTAGACTCATTGTTTAATGAACAACGAATTATTTTATCGCTCGTAAACGAGGCTTCGTTCTGATGAATCATGGACATATATATATGTATCCCGTAATAAAATTGATAATCTTGTTAAAGTAATTATCGTAGTCATATCTCTCAGTTTTTGGATTTCCCATAAATAACGAATAAATGTACAGTAACTATGAAAAAGTCCCCTTTTTTATCAACTCGATGCAAGAGTTTTGTTATTCGCTGCAAGATAAATTAGGTATTTACTAGTCAGTGAATTATACCATATGATAGAACGGAACATTCATCATTTGTTCCTCATTCGTCAAAAGGACTCTGATCAGTCCAGCTTCTAAAGCTGATAATATTTTTTCCAAGAAATCTTTCGTTTAAAAAAAGTCAATTTATTTCAATCTCTTTGATTTATATTGGAACGATTTTTTTTATTTCATTGTTTTTGTCTTATTGCTACAAATCTAATTTAATTCAAGTGCACTTAAATAAAAAAAAATAGTATTTTCATATCATCATAAAATTACATAGTTGTGTTCATAAAAAAAAACTAATAGAAAGATTTGCAAGTGCAGCTGGACAGGATGCTAATTATTGGTTGACCGGAACGTTTTCATTATTTTGAGTACCATCGCTTATTTGTTTCGTCAGTCTTTCGATTTCGATTCTTCTCTTATCGCAAATGCCCTTGGCATTTTCGTATTTACGCTTAAAGCGAACCACTTCTTCGGAAACTTCTTTGAGTTGCTTTTTCAGGGCGTCTGTCTCCGACTTCAATTCCGCTTCATTCTTTTCAAAATTGGCCATTTTTCGCTGGAACTCTTGGATTTGATCCCAACGAGTAGTGCAAAGACGTTTCATGTGAACATATTTTGGCTGTATTTCATCCAACAGAGCCGCTGCCTCTACACTTTTCGTTGATTTTTCTTCGCATTCACGTTTCAATTGCTCAAATTTAGCCTTCAATTGATTGTGGACATTCACTAAGTCCTCGTAACCTTTTTTGTACTTCGCGGCTCTTCTGTTGACTTTATCCCAATCCATTTGGTCCACAAATGTTGCACCAGACTTTGGAACGTCCGTCTGAACAGCGACATCCGATGATGCTGTTTTTTGTAGGGCAATGACACTTTTCAGCTTCAGTTTTTCGTGCTTATCCAAGAGATTTTCGTAGTCGATATTAAGTCGGCTTAGTTTCGATTTAGTTGTCGATAGTTCGGTCTTCAATGTCTTGACTTCGGCTTGCAGATCATCGACACCGGTACTTAAACGGAACGTTGCGTATTTTGCCTCGATAATAACTATCTCTTGTCTCAGTTTGATGATCTATGAGGGGGGAAAAGCAGAACAAAATAAATATTTAATTGCAATTGGGTCTCCGTAGATATACGAACTTACTTGTTTTGCCATATCGCTGCAGGAACATTTCTCATCAACTGGATCGGTTTGTGTTCCAAGATCGATCATGGTTGAGTCAAAACCAGACATGCGACGAGTGTCGTCATGGATGCTCTGACGTTTGATTTTTCGAACCGTACTTGTGGATTTTCTGAGCTCCTGCACCTCATTTTCAAGCACTGTTTGCATCGATTTCAATGTTCGGTTTTCATTTAGCAGACTTTCGATATCCACATCTCGATTATCACGACGTCTTGGGCTCTGCAATTGCCATGCATCTGATGAATGGCTTCCATGTCTTTTATTTTGAATTGCATTCATTTCCTCAACCAATTTTTGCTTTTCGAATTCTATTTTTTCCTTCGACTGCTTCATGGTGGTGAGCTGTCTTTGAACATCGTTCAATTCCTCTGTTTGACTTTCGATTTGGGATTGAAGTTTCTTGTTGAGTTTTTCCAGACATTCTTGCTCTTCTTCCAAAACGGTAATTTTATGCTGAAGCTCACCGAATTTTCCTTGGTTGTCCTTCTTCATGCGTTCGTAATTGCCAACAATGTCCTTGAGCTCAGCAATTTCATCTGATGCTTTCTTCAGCTCCTTTTCTTTTTGTGCTAGCTGATCTTTAAGCGCACACTGCATTTGGATGCGTTCCTCTTGATTTCGCTTGTTAGAGCGCTCATAATCGGCAATGGTTTCCTTGAGCTTGGTCTTTTCTTGTTCATTTTTGGCCAAGTTTTGTTTACTTTCCTTCATTGCCATCTCATATTTATCGATGATTACTTGGAGTTTAGTGATTTTGTCATCATTCTTCATCAAAGTCTCTATACTTTCCTTCAGTTTTGCTTCTTTTTCTTCCAATTTATCGGTTAAATCCCGCTGAATTGAATCTAGACGCTGTTGACTAACCAAATGATTGGCAATATGGTTTTCGAGTTCAACGATTTTATTCGATGCAATCTTCGATTCTTGCTCTTTCTGTGCGAGTTTATCCTCAAATTTACGTTGAATTTGGTTGACCTCTTCTTTGTGTTTCTTGTCCAAATTTTCGTGCATTTCAATCTTCGATTCAAGTGTTTTCTTTAGCTCACTGATTATCCGTTCCTTCTCGGCGTAAATTTCCATGTGACCCTTTTTTACAATCTCACTATGACTAACAGTTTCTTTTAGTTGTGCGATTTCATCAGATGAGCTCTTCAGTTGTGCCTCCTTCTCTGTGAGTAATTCGCTGAATTCTTGCCGAATTTTCTCGAGTTGAACGTCTTTAGATCGCTCGTGATTAGCAATAATTTGTTCAACTTCGCCAATTTTCCGTTGATTTTCGACAAGATTATCTTGAGTCTGCTTTTGCAAATTCTCGTAGTTTACCTTGAGTTCGGCAATTTCCACATTAGCACTTTCCAGCTGATTCTCTTTTTGCATGAGCTGTTGAGTCGTTTCTTCTAGTTTTGTTTGATTTTGTGCGTATTCATCCAAATTTGCTTTGAGTGATGTGATTTTATTTCGTAGATCTTGAATCTCAGTGTCTTTGGCGATGATGGTTTCCTCGATTAATTTCATATGACTGTCACTTTGCTCTTGTGTTTTCTTCATTTGGCTAAGTTGTTGATGCAATGTTTCTAGTTCAGTTTTGGTCGATTGAATCACATTTTCTAGACTCGAAACTTCCTTCAACTTTTCTTCAAACTTCAACTCATTCTGTTTGAGCTCTTGCTCTTTAGCGGTCAACAATACCTTTGTTGATTCACTTTGTGCCTTGATTGTGTCACATTGAGCTAGCGCCTCACGCAATTTCCCGTTCACCTCTTCGATTTCTTTGTTCATTTTCAATGTTAGTTCAGTGCCTGAACTAGCGTTGGCGGCAACCATCTGCTGTAAACGAGTGATTTCATTCCGTTGTTTCGATTTGATTTCGTTCCACTCTTCTGTTTGTTCGTTCAAAAGCTTTTCGCGTTTTTCATGTTCCGCCAATTTCTGATTTAATTCTTCGATGAGTTGAGTTAATTGCACATTGTTCGACTTTTCGTTTTCAAGCTGATCTTTTGATTGTTTTTCCTCAGATTGTAAGAGCGATAGCCGTTCGGACAACATTTGAGATTCACCTCTTAGCGTCGAAATTAGCTTTTCATTGTTTTTCTTATCACATTCCAACTGATTGCACTTCTCCTTGAGCTCCCTGCAAATTGGAAGAGAAATAATTATTATTATTAGCGGGTTGAACGATGTATCGATGCATGTACGACAGTGGTTATTTTATGTTCGATAGGATAACAGTAATACTCACTTCAATTCATTTAGATTGGTGGTCAATGTATCCAGAATTTGATCTTCAGATGACTCTGGCACGAAAGCAGATGACAATTCGTCTTGCATAACATTTGTGATACGTTTTAAAACCAAATCCAACCTGTCACGTTCTTCGTTCGACTTTTGGAGCTGAACAGTTAGATTGTTTGATGCAGAGCTGTCTTCCTTCTCACTATAAGTTGAGTTTGTGATGTGTTGAGTATTGTTAGACATCGATTGAGTGTTGTTGCAAATCGACTGTGTGTGGTTCGCCGTAGAATTGGACGTTGTTTCATTGAATACGCTGAAATTGATAGTTTCATCGTATTCACTGATGGTTCGCTGCAGTTTCAAGTGCTCTAGCTCCTGTACGGCCGTGCTCATTTTCAAATCGTTGTATCCTTTGCGTAACAATTCTGTTTCCTTCATAAATATGTCAACAGTCATTCGAGCATGTGTACAAGCATTCTCAAGAAGTGTATTCGTGTGCTCAAGATTGTTACAATAAGCCAATAAATCATCATGCTCCGTTTTGATATTGAAAATTTCATCTTTCTGATCAGAAATGTCTTGTTCGAGCTCTTGAATCAGCGCCGATTGTTTTTGTGTCAAAGTCTCCACTTGCACACGGTGATCTTCCTCCAATTTCTTGATTTCATTTGTTTGTTCCGCAATGGTTTGTTCAAATTTTTGGATATTAACCGATTGAGATGCTTGCTGTTCTTTCAGAGCTGCCATTTCTTTATGATGCTTCTCTTCTATCTGCTGCATTTGTGATTGGTGTGCCTGGTTTTTCTTCTGGAGATCAGCTTCCCATTCAACATTAATACTAACTGCTGACAGTTGAACTTTCAAATCGTCATTTTCCTTGTTGAGCTCACCGATTTTCTCATTCAGTTTTTCAATGGTCCTTTTCATGTCGTTGCACTGGTTCTTGAGCTGATCATTTTCTTGAATGTTGTCCACCAATTGAACGGATACATCATCATATTCGTTTTGAAGATTTTTCAATTTTTCATCTAGTTTTTTGACACGATCGTGCTTTGCTTGCTCTTCAGTGATCTTTGTATTTAGTTTTTCGACCTCAGCGCTATGCTTCTGAGCGTCTTGCCACAACTGAGTCTCCAATGAGTTTGATTTTTCTGTCATATTAGCCAGTTTCCCTTTGAGCACTTTCATTGCCTCATCATTGCCAACACTTTCCAGTTGTTCGACCAATTCGTTTTCTCGACGACTGGCACGAGCTTTATATTGTTCGTACTCGAATTCGATGCTCGTCATAATCTGCTCAGCTAGCACTTTGGCTTCAAGGGCCAACCCCCGCTCTTTTCTGGCATCTTTAACCTCGCGTTGCGCCGATTCTAATTGACTTTCGAAATCGCTCACTTTTCGGTGAGTTTCATCCAATTGTTTTTTTAATTGTGCGATCTCTTTGGATTTTTCTTCGAGTTCAGCTTGCATTCTGAAATAAGATACAGATGATATAAACGTCTGCGTTTCCAACCTCACACTATTTCATCGTGAGAATTGAGGTTTCTGTCTTGTCCAATACTTACGAATCGTCATGGGATGAACGAACCATTGATTCTGTTTGCTGAAAATGTCGCAGTTCTTCTAGTTCCTGTTCAAGCATTCGAATTCGATTATCTTTATCCAGCGCAATCGGACTGGCAACTTGTGAAGATGTTGGTGCGTCTAGAATTCAACAAAGAAAATGTCAGATTTCAATTGTTAGATACTACATTCGACTTCACATAAAACTCTTGAATTCAAAACAAACACTCAAGTGCGTATAGAATTGCCTACCATTATTTCGGTATATATGTTTGACTGATTTTGGTGTTTTGAGTAGTGATCGTCGAGCCTGTGGATGATTTGGTGTTTTGACTGTTGTGTTTGTGTCCTGTTCGATGTCCTCTGACTTCAGTAGTCTCTGATGGTGGAATTTAAGTGCAGATGGTGCTGATTCACATTCATTTTCATCGAAATCGATCATCTGTTTGCCTACAGTGTCATTCAAAATTGAACCCCACTCCTCCTCCGTGCACTCGACTCGACGACCCTTATCACTAAACATCAATTGGCACATCGATTTTTTCTCATTTTCTGCCGCTTCCATTTCTTCATTGATGCTTCGCAACTGCGATGTATTAGAGTTAGGGGCCCAAGTCCTGCGTCGGTTCATCGGTACCTTCTTAGGTCCTTGGATTATCAGCTCTTTGATAACGGTTAGTTCTTCTTCTTTTTTACGGTAGTTGGCAATCTCTTGCGATTGAGCCGCCAGTTGTGCTTCGAGCTTTACAATAAGCTTCTTAGCGCGTTTTACTTCGACAGCATCGCTGACCGTTTCATTTATAACTGGTTTATTCTCAATTTTCTTGGCTCGTGTGGCAAACCTGTGTAACAAATTCTAGTGTTAATATTCATTCATTTCTATTTACATATAATCAGTCTTGATTGATTTGATTTGAATTTTAATTTACCCAAGAGTGAGATTCGTTTCTTCGACTGCAGCTGGTGTTATGGCACAGATCATGACTGTCATAGCATTTCCACCAAGTGAAGGTTGTAGTATGCGAGTTAGTTTTGAATCACGGTAGCCAATGTGGCCGTCCGGATCTTCGCTCAGCTTATTGATGACAATGCTGAGTGTCAACAAACTTTTGTTGATATTACCAGCTTCCTTGAGACGTTCACCAGTGGCGCCAGTTGAATCAGCTCTCTCAGATCCAGCCAAATCAACCAAATTCAATACTGATACCTGTGATGCGCCTTCGCAATCCAAAACTGATTCAATGCCCTAAAATATGATTGTTCATGAAACTTCCTTCCGAAACACGCTCAGAAATGGACGAAAGCTAGATTTTTTAAAAATTCAATGCATCGAAATGAACGAAAACTACTTACGATTTGCAATATTGCATGTGATCGACTGGATTGAACATTCATATTTGTCTCAGCAACTTTGCGATGATTGTTACCAGCTTCAACCAGCTTCAAAAGGTCATCATCACATTTTACCTTTTGACCAGTACATCCAAATTTCAATTCTCCATTCGGAAGTTCTTGAATTTTGATTTCTTTTCGGTCATTCAACAGATCGTACACCTTTTCATTGTATATTTCGAGATAGTTAACCCTGTGAAAACCAATAACGGAATCATATGAGTGAAATGTCAGTTTGTTTGGTGTCATGACAGCTGGCAATTTGGCGCGAAAGGAATTTTTCACGGATAAAGAAAAATGAGATTGATTTTTACTTACTTAACAATGAATGTTCGACCCATTTGTTCAGTCGCGGACATGATATCGTCGAAAATCTGTCTTGCAGCTAATCGAATGACCCCAACATTCCTTTTATCACCGAGCATAGTGTAAGTCTTGCCTTCAAAGATGCAAGCAACAAAATGAACATTATCATACGTAATGCTGAACAAATTTCGTTAAATCGTTGCAATTGACGTTTGAATGCTTACCAGAAGATGTTTGCCCATATGCGAAAATTGTGCCATTAAATCCTTTGACTGACTTTTCAACGATTGGGCGGGCAACAGCGTTGTACAACTCCAGTGTCGACGCATTCTCATCATAGATGTGATCTTAATGAAGAACCAATTTTGGTTAGAATTGACATGAAACAAAAATCACACACAAAAAGTCACAAAAAAGCAAATAAAATATTGAAATTAAATTTCATCACTTTAAATGCCAAAAAAACTCACCAAATGTGTATCGTTGTGAACACAATGGATTCAAACCTTCGATTGTGTCACCGACGATTTTCCACTGACTCGTTTGACGTGCCTCTTTTTCGCGTTTTATAAGTGGCCGCGATTTGATTACCACTTTGAAATTATCTCTTGAGTCGGTGTTTGTCATGTTCAACTTTAGCTCATTCCAACATAACAAATCCAGCAGATCAATTCGTTCAAATGCCAATAAAAATAGATATTTACAACAGCAACAAAAAATACTCGAAACAAAATACCAATGATAATACTGAATTCACTTAAACTCTATATATTCAAAATATTCAACGGGGTTGTAGACATGGAAAAAACTTAAACTTAATATTATGACTTGTACATTAGAAAGAAAGTGCTGTTGCACAAACGGTTGCTGCGAATGGAATGTTGATGCGACTGGTAAATTTTGAAATTCAGTACTAAGTGCAGAGGAGGCAAATATTTCAAGCAATCCGATGATGTTCTGTCACTCGCACACATACTCCGAATTCAAATTGAAGAGAGTGCGACCGAGACAACGATTATGTACGCACCTTAGACATTTGATGCGCAGGGTTGCTCTCTGAACAGTTTGTACTAAACTGCGATAATTGACACTTTGCTATAATGTGAACCGATTCAGGGTTCCTACATGGTCGAATGCACTTTTTGTTTTTCCATCATTTTATTTGTATGTATATTACAGATAATTGAATTAATAATCAATCTACTTGACATTCCGAAGGGAGTCGAGTTCATTTTGAATAGCATCAATCTGATTGTAGAATTCCAACACCTCAGCGTGATTCATTTCAAAGTTGATGGGTTCACCACTTCGACTGTTCGGATTGTCGACCGATGTATGCAATTGAATTTGGCCGATCGGAATTTTCTCTTTTTGTTGTGGTTCAGACGACAGCTGTAGTTTTAATTTCCATCCAATGTGCTCTAGTTCATTATTGGATTGGCCCGGTTCGTCTTTGTTTTCCAAATTATCAAGAATTGGTTTCATATTTTTTATCCACAATTTCATAATCACATCGATTTTGCTGTCTTGCAATTGCAATTTCTCCTTCAGTTCGGACTGTAGCTTTGTTGGCTTCATAATGAATGTTGACGCACGCTTCAAAATATACGACAAAGTTTTTATTAATAGCAGAAAATCCGTTCGTTCAATATTCACCAACTGCTCGAGCCTAAAAGTAGGGGTGGTGATTTATGTTAGTCAATTTGTTATTATTAACATGCTGTTCGTATAAGAATTAGATTGTAAATTTTAACAAGAAAAATTGCCCACTTTTCCAATCCACCGTCATCTTCGGTGTCAGCAGTTGCACTTTCGCCAGACAAAGACATGTTTTTGTGCACATATTTGATTACTGTTGTGAAAACATCGTCATTTAGCTGATTTATTATTTTGATGCCATCAGCAGCTCTGGAAAATATTGATAAACTCAGCAATAGAAACAATCGGCCCATTTGACGAAATGTATTCAAAATAAGCACAAAATCACTCACCGTTCAGTGATTTTGATCCAATTTAAATACATGTTTTTGTTTGCACACAAAACGTTCTGTTTACTCCTATATATTTTTGTCGTTTTTGTGCTGTTGTGCTGACAGATGAAACTGCTACACTAAACTGCAATAAATACCAGCCAAACAAATGCGTTCATTTTGACAGATGAACCAATGTACGCTGTTGGCTGTGACAAGCCATTTGTAAGTCAAACACAGAGCGGAGAAAGCCGAATATTTTCAACGCTTTGCTAGTGTACAATTCGCTGATTTTTCCAATTCAAAAGAAGAATTTGTGTGTTTTGAAATCAATTTTGGTGAAACGAAAATGAATCGACGACGTGCACATGGAGATGACGATCCTTACGGTAAATATTCGTCGAAAATACTCAAATAATTATTCAGATCAAACATAACCTCATTAAACAAAGCGATTGATATTCATTTTATCCCGGTTTATTGTTGTACTTTTAGATCGTCAAAATCGCAAGAGACGCCGTGTTTCTGAAAATCAAGAAATTGAAGATCGTCTTGAATCGCTCATTTTGCGGGTGGGTGAGAAAAGCACATCAACGCTCGAGTCAAACTTGGAGGGTCTGGTGTCGGTGCTTGAAGCAGACTTGGGAACATTTCGTCTAAAAATTTTACGCATTCTGTCGGAATGCGCGATTCGTATGCCTGAAAAGTGCACCATCTACACGACATTGGTGGGTCTGTTGAATGCCAAAAACTACAATTTCGGCGGCGAGTTCGTCGATCATATGGTGAAAACATTCAAAGACAGCTTGAAAAGTTGCAAATGGGAATCGGCACGGTATGCACTACGATTTTTGGCCGATTTGGTGAATTGCCACGTAATATCGGCTTCATCGTTACTCCAATTGCTCGACACAATGATTGATGTGTCAAATGAAGATACGGTGCCACAAGTGCGTCGCGATTGGTACGTATTTGCCGTTTTATCTACGTTACCTTGGGTGGGTCGTGATCTGTATGAGAAGAAAGAATCGGCCTTGGAAAATTTACTGGTTCGAATCGAAGTGTTTCTGAACAAGCGCACGAAGAAACATCATAATGCATTGCGAGTGTGGTCCGTTGATGCACCGCATCCACAAGAAGAATATTTGGATTGCCTTTGGGCACAGATTCGCAAGCTGCGCCAAGACAACTGGGCCGAAAAACACATTGTTCGTCCATATTTGGCATTCGATTCCATCCTCTGCGAGGCATTGCAGCACAATTTGCCAGCCATCAATCCACCACCTCATAGCGACAATTATGTGTATCCAATGCCGTGGGTTGTTTATCGCATGTTTGACTACACCGATTGCCCAGACGGACCAATTTTGCCTGGAGCACATTCGATTGAACGCTTCCTGATCGAAGAACACTTACACCATATCATCGAAACGCATCACCTTGAGCGCAAGGACTGTGCAGCCCATTTGCTGAACTTCCCGTACAAAAGCAAAATTCCGCTCGAATACTGCATCGTCGAAGTGATTTTCGCCGAACTCTTCCACATGCCAACACCGCGTTATCTTGAAATTTGCTACGGCTCCATTTTGATTGAACTCTGCAAACTGCAACCGTCAACATTGCCACAGGTGTTGGCACAGGCCACCGAAATTTTGTTCATGCGAATAGATTCAATGAACACATCAGGCTTTGATCGTTTCGTCAATTGGTTTTCGTACCATTTGAGCAACTTCCAGATGAGATGGTCATGGGACGATTGGGATAGCTGCTTGTTGCTTGAGCCAGAGCATCCACGACCGAAATTCATCCAGGAAGTGTTACAGAAATCATTGAGGTTTGTTTAGATATATATAAACTGTATTTATTTTCTTTACTTAAGTGAATATTTTTTCTTATTTTTTACTGTTTCAGATTGTCGTACTTCCAACGAATCAAAGAAATGATGCCAGAAGCCTATGCAAAACTGTTACCAGTTCCACCGGGTCCTGTATACAAATACACCTCGGAAGATGCAGGTACGTTACACAAAGTTTAATATAATTTCTTTTTCTACAGAATCGAACGCAACACAACGGAACAAAACCACCCAGTTTTCTTACGAATAAATTAATTTTTATTTAAAGTGTACTTCAAGTGCCTGAAAAGTTTTTTCACAAGCGAAATGTAACCATTCCCCTAAGAGCATACAAATGTATCCTAAAATCTAAAACGGTGCAACGGCTTATTTTCCTAAGGTGTGCTCTGTGGAATCTTCAACAGCACTTTTTTCAACTTTTTTAATTTTAGCCACTCTGCTTGTTTTTTGAATTTCCCCATTTTTGCTGTTGATCACCACTTTGGCCGCATTCTTCGGTATAACGGTTACTTTTTCTGCAATGTGCACGCTCACTGATTTTTTCACCGATTGCGATGTTCTTGGTTCGTCGTCAAGTAGCGATGCCACCGTTGTCGATACCGCGTCGCTTTCAATGCTGAATTCCTGAGTTACGGTCGCTGGTTTCGTTGTGGTGGTGGTTTTTCGCAATGTAATCTTCCTACGATTGGAGTAATATGATTTTTTCTCGGAAACTTTTGCCAATTCACTGTTCGTTTTATATTTATCGGAACCTCTCAAACGGGGCCGTTTCGGTGCCCATGATGATTTTTCGGTTGAGCTCCTTTGGTTTTTGTAACGGCTATGCGATGATTTTTTCGTGGTTTTATCCATTAATTTCTCGATACGCTGTTTTTCTATCGTTAATTCATCGTCATCATCGTCGTCGTCATCATCATCTTTGATTGTTACTCTGAACTTTTCCTTCTTTTTTCTGTGATGGATTTGATGTGCACTCGGTGATGATTTATCGGTTTCAACATATGGAACACGAAGATCAGCGCCCGAATCGGGTGGCGGTAATTGTGCATTTATTGAATCTGGGAAAGGATTACTGTTATCTTCCGATTGTATAATGTCACCTCTTATCGTTGTGACCGCATTGAATGGAGTGGTAAAGCTTGCGTCAGTGTTTGTCGAAGTGGTTTGATGAACTTCGCTTGGAACATTGTATGAATTGTCATCGCCGACGTTTTGCAAAGGCAACTGAGATACGAACCGATCGTCGCCATCATGAATTTCGCCATTAATTTCAGGAACACTCGAGGACGGTATATCGGATGGTGTGCTCTGCACAGATTGACCGTGGTAAATTGGATCTAATTCCGAATATGTGTGCTCTCGAAATGGATGACTGCCGATGAAATTGTAACTATGATGGTGCGGATGTTGACCAAACCAGTACTGATTAGCATGACCTTGTGCGTGCGGCGGATGAAGTTCGTTTGGATTTGAAAATTGTTCGTCATAAAGCGATGGAATTGGGGACGTTTGTGGCAACGTACTCAAATTGATGGCATAAGAATTTGGAGTGGTGGTTATGCTTGAGATTAGAAGTGCATTGGCATGCCGCGCTGGGAATGTAATCAATTGATTGCGATTTTGATTGTGATGTGGCTCGAAATTGTTCCTTTTCCCTTCACCCTCTAAAATTGATTCACGATTATCATCGTAATGACCTCTGTAGGTGGTAGGTCGAATTGGTTCGTGAAGTTTCAACTCTTCTGGAAAATGGAAGGGTGTCTGTGATGTCGTCTGCAATAACTCACCATAGCTATCGAGTTGATTATGCACTCTCGGTATCGACACTTGACTCGGTGGGACGGCATTATTCGGGAAACTTATGGCATTATATTGGCCGGGAAACGCGGAAAATTTCTCAAAGTGGGTGGTTTTGAAAATTGGCACTTCAGCCTTGTTCAAGTAATAGTGATGATGCAGGTGATTAGCATTTTCAGCTATGTGTGGCACATCTTGTGGACTGCCAGCTTCATATCTGACTACAGGCGCTGAACCTTTGGCATAATATTCGCCAATATTCAAATTGTCTAGCCCACGGTCGTAGGCAGATGGATGGGAATGATAGTTTAAATTGAATGGATGCTCTGATTTATCATAGAGTGTGTTGAAAATTCTCTTTTCCATTTTGATCTCCGTCTTTTTAGTTGAATTTTCGAAGTAATTTGGATAATCTAGATCTCTTATCAAAAAACTTCGAATGTTTGCATTGCGTTCCGTATTACGTTTGCCTTCGTATCGTTGGCTGTTCCGTAGCCTGCGTACCGTAATTTTCCATTCATATCGATAACCACGCTGACCATCGCGATGACGAACTATGTAAACTGACCAAAATGCCGTTATATTATGCCCTTCAAGAGTCTCTTCCAGGCAATACTCAATGCAATTATCAATCATTTCGACAAGCTGGAATAGACCATTTTGATCCATTTCTAGTTTTCCGCTCGCCAAATTGATCACGTCACCAAACTTGTCATTTCTTTCGCGTTCATCGTTAAGTTCAAGGAATTTCGCCCGTTTGATGCTCTCCTCGCGAATTACATCACTGGAAAATATCGAAAAAATGAAAAAGAGAAAGAAGAAGCAGAAAAAGTAATTAATTTTAATCGTTGGGCGTTTTTGTGTTAATGCAAACAAAAACTGATGTGCACGTAAAAGTGAGTGAAATTCGTTCCAGAGAATTGTTCCATTAAAAGACAATTGAAAGAAAAAATGACCAAAAAAATTTTACGCCATTCGAAACACGCTAATTAAAATCCATTGACAATGTTTACGCACAATTTCTCAATGCCCTTTTTTCTCGCTCTCCAATCGGTCTTCAATTCAATTGTTTCTTTATTTGCCAAAGACATATAATATTTTTTTGAGTGTCCAAAGCTATTGAACTCTTGGAATTTAGTGATTGCAACAAAACAAAGCCAACATTTTAACAAAAATTGTAAATATTTTCAACCGTGAAAATGCAATAATTTAACGCTGTCTTTCGCTGTCATTTCTTATAATACGCGAGTGAATGCGCCGCTCCAAATTGTGTAATTATTCCAAATTTTCAAAATCAATTTTGCCATTATATTGAGTCACAATTCGCAAAGACATTCATTCATATCAATTTTTTTTCGTGAGTTTGCCATTTTTTTCCAAATTCAACATTTCATTCGGAGATGTTACCTTTTGCTTGAGTTTGCATTAACTTTGTTGTTGAGCATGAGATACAATGAATGTTTCAACGGTTCCAGCCATCGATTTTCCTCATTCTGTTGTTCAGTGACGTAGTCATCAATTTTGTTATTCCGGTTACGGTCTATCTCAAGCGCAGTCACCTCGTTTGGATTATAGTATAACGTTTTTCCGGGCACTTGAATCGTTTGATTCGGTGTAAAGATCACATCTCGTTCAATATTCAATGTTTGAATTTTGGCGAGACCGGAAAACATCTAGATAAGAAATAAATTAACCGCAAGATATTAAAATTTGCTTGCTTTTTGTTTACGAGAAACTTCACATTTTTGAAAGTTAAAATGAATACTATTTTTTTTTAATTCTGAAGAAGAACTTGGAATTAGACCACGTTTTAAAATTGAAGTTGATTTTTTTTCAATTTGCAAATATCAATTACACGCTTTTCATGCATTTTCGTGTTTCGATTGCCTAATTAGAAACGTTCCGTTAAAAAAGAAAAATGTGATCGAATCAAACAAAAACAATGAGTGAAATTAACAAATCAGACAGACTCATCGCATATTCAGTGTGTAACCGGAAAAAAACAACAGTGCGAACAAAAGCCAAATTTGAAATTTTGCACAGAACGAAATAAGAAAACAGAAGCGTATTTTTTGACAAGGCCATTTCTTAAAGAAATCCAATTGATTTCTTTCCACTTACAAAAAGCAAAATAAACAAATGCCATCCAAATCGGCTATCCATTGTTTTTATTTTAACCAATTGTTGTGCACAAACGTAGAAAAAAGCACGCACTCGTACCGATCGAAATTTAGCATCAGATGAAAAATGTACAAAATCTACGAAAATTCGAAAATAAATTGGCAAAACACATCGATGTCGTACAATGGCTGAAAATAAACTGAACATGAATTTTTCAACCGAATGGAAACCTCGTTGAACATTCAAACAGTGGCAACTTCAAGATCCATATGCAAGATAGTCCGTCTCCTACTCCGCGGCAGAACGCGCCAATTCAATGAACGGTTTGATGGCTGTTGGAAAGGTAGCAAACGACGCGCTAAACGTGAGGAAAATCGTATAACCCGAAATTGTATGATTATATTATTGCAATATTTTACGCTTGCTGCACATTCGACCATGTGTGTGTGTGTGTGGCTCGTGTGGATTTCGTGAAAATTTCCATTAAGCAGAAAGATATGTGCACATACGACATGCATGTGATTTTTTTCGTCTGTTGTTTTTCGTCGTAGCCGCCGTCATCATCATCTTCTGCAGTGCAAATCCGCCACCAATTCACAAGCAGTGCGAATGGATCAGTAGTAATTTCCGAAACTCAGTCGCAAATGCTTATGTTTTGAGCCTATGACTGCACACAATACATTTGTTTACATGTTTTCTGCTGCCACGGCTACAGATTGAAAGAAAAAAATTATGCGAACGTCGCAAAATCAGCCGCAATTTCATATTTTCTGTTCCGTCCGTTTGTCTGTAGTTGTCGTTTTTCATTGTGCTGTAATGCACGTGAGGAAAATAGCTTGTAAACTGAAATCACAGAATTTGATAATAAAAACCATGTTAAGTGATTGCATAAAAACGAACTCTTTCACCATTATGTTTGTTTTTTCGTGCGCCAGAACAAATACGCCCCGATACTTCCATTTCCACTTTGCCTTTCTTTCCGCTGTTGACAACAATTGAATCGATTGTAATTGTGTCCAGCTGCACAGCGGCAGCCAACATGTAAATTTTTTCCACGATTTTAATCGCAGACGCTAATGGGCTAATTGCGATGTTGGACAATACCGAAAAATGCCGGAAATTAGTTGATGAATTCTCTTCTGTTTAATAGATTTCCTCAAAAAGCATCACTCATAATTTGTTTCTTCTGACATCGAGACATGCTGAAGTCGAATTTTCAAAAGACTTGCGTTTCTGAGGGAGTTGCGTGTCGAGTCAAATCCAAGACAATTTCCATTACTTATTTAATTACATTCGTGCACCGTGTGAATTTATTGAAACCATAACAACCAGCCCGAAGAGTTAATTAAGAAATATTTTGCGCACCAGAACATTCACATTTTTTTAAATAGAAAAACAAACGGAAATAGATTGCTGATTACTAAGTGGTATTTGAAAAATGAACGGATTGAAATACCATATTTAGTTTAAGTAATAGAAGGTGTGATTCTGGTGTATTTCAAAACGAATCGACCGTCAAAGTGAATTCACACAGAGCGGCATAAGTGAATATATCGAAATATGAAGCCTCCAGCAGTGATCAACGTACAAGATCAGCACATAGATAAGGTCGAATAATTGACTTAATGACATACAAGTCTCTTCGCATAAAGAAACCGCATTATATTTGGCGAGCAAATAAATCATTTGCACTTAAAATATGGTTTCACACTGTTTGAAGACAATCAGCCGTTAGGTGCAATTTATGACCAACAAAGGTCACATTCTGCAACTTAGTATTTTGTACTCAATGTACTGAATTTGAAAACGGTATAATTTTCGACTTGTCCGGACATTGAATTTTTCATATCGACATGCCATCTTCATTTAAAATATGAAAAAAATGTAACGGAATGCTTGGTTACGCATAATAAAACAGGAACCATTGCCTTGTACGTCGCACATTATGCACATTCATTTGCACGCAAAAAAAACCGTAAAATAGCTATGACAACCGTCGTCGAATGAAATTCTTCTGCCACACAATCTTTTGCAACAGCATTTCGTCATATCTCATTCTCGTCGCATCACATCACAAATTGCACAATTAAATGAAACCAACACTGGAATTATGTATGGATGATAATTTAATTACAGTCATTAGTTATTTGCGTTGGCTCAAAAGACTGCGTTAGTTTATTATCCAGCCACCAAATTCAAGGGCCAGTTGTGCAAGAAAAGTTCTGATCCCAATGGAATATGCATATCTGTTGAATAGGAAATTTCATCCTCAAAGTGCCCTAAACAAAAAGGAATCATATGTTTTTTACATGCTCAAATCTCTTTTATATTTTCACAAAAATTTTGCAAACAGTTAGTTCACTCTGTAGTGAACGAATTTTCTATCCTCAATTTTTATATAATAAATTAACGTTAGTTACTTACCATTTTCGTATAATATCGTTAGTAATACGTACCAATTAGAAAAATGTGAATGGTACCCGTGTACAAATAAAATGACTAGTTGTATGTAACTGTATGTAGTGATACACAACTAAAACTGGCTAAGTTGATTGAAATCATGCGTTTTGTATGGAGACAATCACGTTTAGTTATTCTTTCAGTCAGTCGACTAATTTGGGACATTTTGACTAAGAGTGATTTGTGATTAAAGTTAACTGCAGTTGCTTATTTTGTTCGAGACAATCACTTTTAGTCAGTCAAAATGTCCCAAATTAATCGACTGAATAGTCAGTCAAAAATTTTCCACACGGGTATTCAATTGTAGTAGGAATTATGGTTTAGAATATTCCAAAAAGAAAACGCATTTGTTACAAACAATATGATTATAGTACATTTAATACGAAATTTAGCACGTTAAGCCAATTAGATGATGAGATGTTGGCGTTAATTCATTCCTTTAACATTTTGAATTGTTTCCAGTGTAAAGTAAAGTCTTAGGATTTTTCATAAAAAATTGCTTTTCAATTTAAAATTCGTTTTTGGGCAAAAACATTTCAATGAGAGTTTCAACGGTGCTATTCTTCTTAGGAGTAAATTATCGGAACATTTATTTTCATTTTTTTTCCACGCATAAAATCCTAATTGAAGTTCATGTATTAAATTCTTTTTTCAGCTTCATTGCCGGGAACAACAACGGCACATCAACTTGTGCAGGCCATTCGGCAAAAATGTACCGCTGACGAGGTTCTGAACATTCTGAACGAGTTACCGAATCCCGAAAGTGACAATGACATGGTTGAAACCACATACAATCCACTGAAAATCGACGTCTTCGTCCAAACTTTGCTCAACTTGGGCTCGAAAAGTTTCTCTCACAGCTTTGCAGCCATTGCTAAATTCCACCAGGTCTTCAAGGTAAGTAGTTTGTACACAAATATCTTTTGAATAGAACATAATCCATTTTTTTTCGTGTAGACAATTGCTGATTCAGAGGAGGCGCAGATTTGCTTACTGCACAATGTGTATGAGCTCTGGGGTAATCACCAACAAATGTTATGCGTGGTGGTTGATAAATTGCTGAAGACACAAATTGTCGAATGTTCGGCCGTGGCCACGTGGATATTCTCCAAAGAAATGACCAACGATTTCACCAAAATGTACTTGTGGGAAATTCTCCACCTGACGATCAAGAAAATGAATAAACATGTCATCAAATTGGGTAAGTGGTGGACATGGAGCTATAAGTGATAATAATAGTTAACTTATTTTATAAATTTTCTTTTTCATTCTGTATAGGCACGGAATTGTCGGAAGCGAAGGACAAGTTGTCTCGCGTCGAATCATCGTCGAGCGACTCAGAAGAAGAGGCGACCAACAAGCGAAAGAAGATTGAAGTTGGCGAAAAACCATCCGAAGAACTGGTTGAGAAAATGGAAGAAAAGCTTGAAGCGGCTAATGTCGACCAAAAGCGTCTATTTTTGATTGTATTCCAACGTTTCATCATGATTTTGTCCGAACATTTGGTTCGCTGTGACACAGATGGCCAAGATTTTGACACCGACTGGTATCGTTGGACAATTGGTCGATTGCAACAGGTGTTCTTGTTGGTAGGTTTCATTGAACAAGCGCAATTTCCAATGAAAAAAAGGTGAATGAAAAAACATTTTCCAATGATTTCATTTAATTTTCCTTTCAGCATCATGAGCAAGTACAAAAGTACAGCAGCACATTGGAAACACTGCTCTTCTCATCCGATCTTGACTCACACATTTTGGATGTGTTCCAGCAATTCGTTGCTCTACGGGCGTAGACAACTGTTTCAATCGCTATGGATCCTCACTTGGAAAGAATAATCAGAGCAAACGAAGGAAATAAGATTTTCATCAACCTACTTATTATGTAATTCGAATAGATTTGTTTCAGAAGACAGATAATCATTTGTATTAAAACGAATATAATGAAGAAAAGGAAACATATGAATTGGATAATATTTCATTTATATTCCTTCTTTTGCTCTGATAATAATCAAATTAGAATTAAGTTCAAATTATTCGAATGAAAAATGAATTTTGTCAAGAAGAAGAAAAAAAAAATGCGATAATTTAATTTCAAAACTATGAAATCCTACGTCACTTGAATATGAATTTTTTAATTTTATTTGAAGACATAAAAATATTGTACAACTGTAACACCGTGCAACACATGTTTCTGCACATGAGAAATTCCGATTGCTTGTTATAGATGACCAAAAACCAAGCACTTTTGCATCATTAGTTTGTTCGAAACCAAGTCTAGATTTTTTTCATCGACACATATAAGACAATTTTCAGGCCAAAATGAGCAAATCACAAACATGAGCTTCGGTTTGACCGATAAAAGCAAATAATTTCTACATTTTCTGCCTTTCAACATCTAGTATGATCCTTTACGAACATTTTGGGTACTTACATGACCAAATCGAGTGATGTTTTCACATATTTCTGGCCGCATATTTGGTTGGTTCGATTTCAACTCTAAAAAAATCGACTTTTGGCCAAAAATCCTTAAATATAGGCTTTCAGGGATGGTATCTTGGCGCAAAGTTATTTTTTCTCGAAAATATGGGGAATCTACCCAGATAAAAACTCTCAAAATCGGTTTTCGAGGCACCTCCCGAACAAAAGTTACGTTTTTCATGCATTTTGCTATGAAAATATCATTTTTTGTTCGGGAGGTACCCCAAAAATACACTATTTGGATGAGTTTCCTAGTAAAAAATTAATTTTTTCGAGAAATATTGGGAATCTTTTCACACAGAATCTCTTATAAATGATTTTTGGGGTACCCCCCGAACAAAAAATGATATTTTCATAGCAAAATGCGTGAAAAACGTAACTTTTGTTCGGGAGGTGCCTCGAAAAGTCAATTTTGAGAGTTTTTGTCTGGGTAGACTCCCCATATTTTCGAGAAAAAATAACTTTGCGCCAAGATACCGTCCCTGAAAAGCCTATATTTAAGGATTTTTGGCCAAAAGTCGATTCATTTAGAGTTGAAATCGAACCAACCAGATATGCGGCCAGAAATATGTGAAAACATCACTCGATTTGGTCATGTAAGTACCCAAAATGTTCGTAAAAGATCATACTAGATGTTGAAAGGCAGAAGAGGTAGAAATTATTTGCTTTTATTGGTCAAACCGAAGCTCATGTTTGTGATTTGTTCATTTTGGCCTGAAATTTGTCTTATATGTGTCGATAAAAAAAATCTAGACGTGGTTTCGAACAAACTAATGATGCAAAAGTGCTTGGTTTTTGGTCCTCTAAAACAAGCAATCGGAATTTCTCATGTGCAGAAAAAAAGTTGAAATTTGTTACACGGTGTAAGCAGTACACAGAGCAAGAAATAAATTACTTTGAAGCCGAAGGACGATCAGTTGTTTTAATTTCATTCACTTGAATTTCTGTAAAAAATAGTTTGGCCGATGGCTAAAAATGTAAGGGTGTAATAAAAAGCGCTTCGTTTAGAATTTTTAACCTTTTTATTTGATTTTCTCAATATTTTTCAGATACATAAATTGCAGAAATACATATGGGTGATGATTAATAGCTTACTGGAATTTATTTTAATTAGCTGATGTTTTTGTCATAAATTCTATTATATTTCCAGATTAGATTTGCCATTTTTATTTATTTTTTTTTTCTGATTTTTTCATCGTTTTAATTCCATACTCCTTGTATATTCTCTATTATATGTTTACCATTGTTATTGATTAAGTTTTGAATGCGGATACCATTTATGCAGAAACTACGTGATAAAAATTGTGGCACGAAACGTGAACTTGGATGGTGTGTAGTTTCTTTCGCGTCATCGGTTCATAAGAAATAAGATGTGTTCATTCGAATGAATCGTTTCGTGCTTGGGAATTCATATAAACTCGCTAGTAAGCCAAGCATGAAAATGATTTATTTTGAGTGAGTGTTGACCATAATATTAATTCAATGCGCAATCAAATGCTGTCAGATGGTGTCAATCACACAAAATAATTCACACAGCATGAATGCCGTATCGTTGATATATTTGGGTGAAAGTGATAACTTGTAATCTGGTAAGAGTTTGCTATTTATTTTAGTTTAGTTTATTTTTTGTTTGTTAGTGATTTCTCAAGTGTGGCGGTGTGAATAAAATATTTATCGTAGATATTTTTCACATTAAATTGACTAGAGATAATATATGGATGCTACTAAATTGTATGCAATAACATTTGTTTATATAATTCTTGAGTATATTGGTTTTAGTCAATGCAATGCGTCCTATAAGAATGGTGTTAATCAAGCAAACAATTTTCAGACCAACTATTGAATAGCAATCATCAACTCGATAATGTTTCAGTGTTCATTGCCAATTGCTGATCAAGCATTGAATATACTTTTTTGCAATTAATACATTTATCCAATTTATGTCCACACCGTAAGCGAAATTGATAATTAATAAACACGCCGAATTTCTCACTTTCAA
Organism: Sitodiplosis mosellana; assembly: GCF_009176505.1. Lineage (NCBI taxonomy): Eukaryota > Metazoa > Arthropoda > Insecta > Diptera > Cecidomyiidae > Sitodiplosis > Sitodiplosis mosellana. The sequence goes on along the minus strand of NW_022595260.1, from coordinate 1,580,060 downwards.
TCCGTCCCTACATTTATATTTTTCGACGAGCGCCAGTTTAAATTTTAAGGTGCAACAAACTGTTAACGGTCTCGTTTGAATTGTCATTGTGCATGAATGTCTCAATTAGATTTTCTATTATTTTGGTATTTGATCTTTTTCGGGGAATAAAATCAAAACAAACATAAAATTTTGTACGTATACAGTGATATTCAGTGTGAAGAAAAACGTAATTTATTTGCGTAAATTTTAGTCGTCGTTTCATTGAAATAAAAACTGGAAAAATCCCTGCTTCAAGACACTTTTTTTTTGCATGATTTGCAATATAAAAACTATTTGCCGAATTTTATATGCAATTTCGTCATATTCATTTTTAAACTTTATGTTTATCAAATCAATTTGTTTAATATTCTGTCGGGTGCGAAAAATACGCACTCAATTTGCTATCCTATGAAATTATTCTCTGTGTACTTTATCCATCCGTCTGAAAATCACATCATTCGTTTGGCTTTGCTATAAATCCATTTCGAAAAATTTGAATTAAATTGAGGGAAAAAACAAGCTGCAAACGTAACAATAAACATATTTTGTAGCTCTTTTTCTTGAATAAAAGCACAAACTTCAAAAAATTCCTAAAAAAACAAATAAAGCTGGCACGGCAATTTGGTCGAAATTTTCTGCATTCAAAAATTGAAATAAAATAACAACCACGGAAAATGTTCGACTTGTTCAAAAACTCAAATAAAATGCTGAACTGAATATGGAATAAATGCATTTGTTTCCTATTTGTATCACAAGTCTTAAGTCCTGCAAAGTTTTTCTTTCGTGAACCTTGTCGCTTGCACGCTTCCATTTATTGTTCCAAGTCTTCTGTCTTTTTACTTCAACTCGTACATTCCATTGAGGTCAATTTATTAAAAATTAATTGTTTTGTTTTTTTATTGTAATATTCATGTATTTTCTTCATTTCGTTATAATAATGTCATCCTATTATTGTTTAAGCCATCATTCGATTTTTTGTATCGTTATCACAATCACTTTTTTGTATTCAAGTAGAAATGCAATTAAAATGAGTCATTTAACCGGTGTGTTCGCTACGGGATTGATATTTGGCCATCAATCCAATACATTTGTTTTAATTTTATTGGGATATTTGTGTATGTGTGTCTGTATCCCTTTGGAATTAATATGCGTTCTAAAAAAATGCAAACCCAAAATGTATTTCTCGTCGAGAAGGTTGTGTGATGTTTTGTTTAGATTTAATTAGTAAATGTTTAAAAATCAATATTTGAATGTCCTATGTGAATTGGCTTAAATGTGCCTGTTAATTCGTTTGTTTAATCTTTTCAGCGAGATTGAGAATTTAAAATTAACATGCGCTAATTATGTCTGAGTTTGATATTTGGCGATTATTTCAGAGGGGGAAGCCATAATTCACTGTTAAATGTCTTAAATTCAGTTATACATAAGCTTCAGATCAGCTTTAATTAGTCTTTCAAATCAATTTTTTTAATAAAAATGGGTATTTTAAGTCATTTTGGTTTTTTTTTGTTTTCCTTCCACTAGAAACTGTTTTTGTCGTGCTCATGTTTTGTTGTTCTTAATATATGTAAAATTAAAAATTACCTATAAACGTATGTTCGTGTTGTTGTTTCACTGGGAATGAGTTGGAATTGGATACTCGAGGTGAATGGCTGGTTCGATTGATCGATAGGATGATGGGTATGAGTTTTATCAGTTTGAGTGGCGTTTATTCGATTTTTCTACAAAAAAATACACTCCAACTTGATTTTGTTTCCACCATTGTTGCACCTTCAATCGGTTGACCAATCGAAACTTTGCGAAACCGAATCATTCTATTCATATTCACTTCTAATGCAGCGTTCTAATGTTTTTTCTTTCCTTTTTCAATCTTCATAAAAATATATTAGTAAATGAAGTTATTATTCTTTCAACTAACACTAAATAAATTTGGTTTTTATTTTTGATATAGAATTGGGTGATTGGATTAATCTCCGAATCAATGACAAGTAATAATGTATTTTTGTCAATTTTTTTTAGAAATTTTAATCTGGATATGAAATAAATTGTTTTCTTCATGGCATGGTCTCATCATCAGCATTAAAACTGTGGTTACTGCAACGAATTTTGAAATAATTTCATAATACCTAATAGATTTTTTTTTGCAATAAATTAAGCGAAATTTCATTTTTGATCATGCTAACCATTAGATGGTGGATCAAACTAATTAGCAAACGAATTGGTTTCAAATGCGAAAATAGAAACATTTTAACAACATTGTTTTGATTTAAGGTACATCAATTACAGATAATTTTTATGTGAAAGCTCGTTCGATTTTTTGAGGGGGTCTTAAAACCAAAACATAAGTTCTTGAAACTTGGATAAACTTCTCTCCGTTACTCTGTAATCCGCTGCCCACGGTAGAACATTTTTTGATTCATTCATTCCCTAGATCCATATCTAGCTACCAAGCAGATACTTTTAATAACAACAATAACTTGACATAAATAAATCGCTTTGGGATGCACGATTTGCAATAATGCAATAGATATAAGAATAGGATTTTCTGTTATAGGGGGTAACATTTTGATTAAAGTATCAATGAAGCAAATATTTATGTATTTCGTGCACCGCTCGCTCCATACAATCTTGAAATGTTTGTTCTATTTTATCCGGTGCATTAAATATCAAATTGAATTTCATATATAGATTGTGCATTGTTTTTATTTTTCATTCAAACTGATGACATTCAAAGAAAAAGGCTGTTCATGTTATTCTTACTCCACATAATTCTACCTTGGGAAATTCTTCTCACTTTCTAGTGTTTGTTTGCTGGCTTAGAACTCCAAGCGATAGGCTGAGCAGCATGTTTCGTGATCTTGTAGATTGATTGTGCATCTAGATGCCGACGGCGACAGATCGATGTGGTATTTAGCAAGCAACTCTTCATTTTCAGCTACCCAATAGCCGAGCACATCTGTGTCGTATGTGGGAATGATAGTGACCTCTGCAAATGTTCACATAAGATCTCAAAGTTAGAAAATCAAAATCGCTGTAATTTGAGAAAGATGGAATGTAAATAAAAACAATTTACCCAAACTTTTATCTTCCCAGGTTTGTTTGGCCTCAAGCAGAGCGTTATAAACGTCGCGACTGGGTTCGGTGCCAGAGAATACGTAATATCGAGCCCGCACACGTTTGAAGAATTCCACATGCGAATAGTAAGAGTTTCCGTTATGCGGTACGTATGTGAGGTCCATGTAAATTGGTGTGGATTTTTTGCTTTTGTTTGGCGAACTGGCGCGCTTCTGAATGTTCTTCTCGTTATTGAGTTTAATTTTAGCGGACGCAATTTTCCGTTCTTTCTTTGGTGTTGATGGATTTTCTGGTATCGATACTGGAAGACCTAAAGGTTTGCCCCAAGATGCGACTCGTTCTTCAGCTTTCTTTAAATCGTCCTCCAATTGTTTCGCCAATGCATCGGCTGAGCTTGCTGCGTCGTCTTTTGACTGTTCCTTAGGCGATTTCACATCGCTCAATGGGAAACCGCTGGCGGTTTCTGTCAATTTATCAGCCGGGAATTTTGATGGTGAAAATTCATATTTGGATGTAATCGATGACATTACATCGTCACCTCGTGCCTGACGGTGTTCTTCCAAAGCCTTTTCAAAGCCCATGTCGGCTTCGTCGAGGAATTTATGGTCATCAGATTTAGTCGTGGATGTTTCTTGTATGGTATGTGTGTGAGTGATTGGATCGCCTTCGCCATGAACATCGAATTGTTTCGTAATCACGGTTCGGACGGTTGTTACTGTCGTCGATGGTTCTGATTTTTCTATTCCGCTCGGCAATTCACCATAAAATGATGCACTCATCATCGGATCCATGGTATAGGACGATGATACGGTCACTGCTGATTTGAATTCTTGGCTGCCATAGCCAACTGCGGATTTGTATTCTGGCGGAATGTCATTTTGTGAGTCATCAATATCCAAATCAGATTTTTTGCTCAACTCCGAGTTTGATCTCTCGAATTGATAATCCTCATACGAATATTTCTGGCTTGATGTAACAGCTTCGTCGTCACTTATAGGCAAACTTTCGTTATCTGAATCACGCAATGTTTTCGAGTCGGATTTAATCGCTGAAATTTCTTTTGTTACTACTTGAACCGATGATGTTACTTCTTTGGTGGTGGTGGCGGGCAAATCGAATGAGTGCTCTTTCGTATCGAAACTACCCAAAACACCACTATCCAAAACAGTTTCAATCGAAACTTTGTCCGACGTTGTGCTTTCCAATGACGAATGAGCACTCTTTTGTTGGCTTAATTTATGATCCAAGCTCGATAAATGCTCGTCTTTGGTGCTAGTGGTCGTTGTCACTTCAGTTGACTCAACTTTCTCACTAGCCGTTGGCTTACTGATTTTTTCGTCAATTTTCTTGACATCTTCAATCAATGTACTGATATCGGATGCTTTCCGTGATGAGCCCGCTAGATTTGAATCATCTTTCGACAACTCGGTAATTTTCTCTAGATCGAAACTCTGTGGTGTTTCAACAGTACCAAAAACTGAAATCGATGCTACAGATTTTGATCGTGATTCTTTCATTACATCGGTTTTCTTCGGCAAATCATGAATAACAAATTTATCATCTACGATTCCTTTGTCGCCAGTTTTCTTATCAGCTGAATCATGAATATCGCAAATAGTACTCCCAGTCGCTATTTGAACACCAATACCATCTAAATCACTACTTTCTGTCTCGTTTTTGGGTTTTTCAGCTTTTGCGGCTATGTCACTTGTCAATTGACACGATTCATAAGCGAGAGATGTCGTTTTTTCTTCAACCACAACACTTGCCGTCGACTGAATTTGAGAATCAGTTATTTTTGAATCACTCTTCTTTCCATCACTGGCTGCCGATTCGGGTCGGCTTCCTTCAGCCGGTGTAGTTTTGCCGGAAGCATCTTGTTTTTCACTCACAATTGATTGTGAACGTGATTGTTGTGCGTCTACAATCTCGACTTTTTCTTCGCTTGCAACGGATTGACTTCGCGATTCCACTTTAGTTACCGATGGCTCATCTTTGGTTGGTCGATTCGGCGATGGTGCTTGATCCTTTGAACTAATGTCACTTGTTGCCGATTCGGGTCGTGATGATTCACTAACACTCAATTTTTTGTCATCAACCTTTTCAAAAGAATCTC